>NC_044061.1:4509890-4542390 GCF_902167405.1 Gadus morhua | reverse complement strand
CTATTGAAAAATTACAAAGGTTTGATTTTATTGATTATTTACTGTTGCTATGGTTTTAATCTTCTCGTGTGATAGGTGATACAGGGAGCACATACAATATGACTTAGAAACGAAATACATAGGCCAACATATGTTTAACTGCAAATTCATCTTCATCGCATAGTTGATCTCAATGAACTTTATTCCCCATGCTTAAACACAGCATATGGCATTACCATTATGCTGCAATAGCTTTACCATTCAGCCTTGTCATTCATTCAGCTTTGTCATCGCAGATGTATTTCCAATCCACACGTCACTGAGTACTGGGACCGTAGCTCCCCATCAGGCATCATTCCAAATACGTAGAGGAAGTAATCTGCTTGCGAAAATACATTTCTAACAATCTCATCAGAGAGACAAATGTTTAAATAAAGAGCCTCCGTGCTGAGGGCGTAGAACAACAGTCCTTACAAGGTTTTAAAACCCAAGTGGGTGTAGGGAATATTGTGATTGTGTAATTCTGCTGCACCCAGTTATCCATAGTGCGGGCAGCGTCACGAAGGGCAGCATGCCATTGCTTTGATCTGGTATTTCTCTGTGTCTCTCCTCCTCTTCCTCCTCTTCCTCCTCCTCTCCTTCGCTCCTATTGGCAGAACCGGGCGCTGGAAGACCCCGCAGGCTTTGATTCTACTGGTGGCTGCATGACTCATTCCTCTTCCCTGGCTTTTTTTAATGACTTGGACCCCAATCTCACGGTTTATTCCCAACACAGCACTTCATTAACCGCGCAGCCATAAGCATTGCAATCATCTGTCCTCCGGATCCTGTCCTTACCTGGCCAAACACCACCCCATGAGAAAGGAAGAAGCGGGACCGTGACGTGTATACTTTGCATGCACTGCACACACACCGGCGTACCGTCCTGCTGGTGTTTTGGCTTAGATGGCTGGCGTTTTATGCCGATAACAACAAATAATGATGTTCATTTGTGTGCCCAGGTTTTTGCAATTCCGAGCAGGGAAAGCCATAGCGGACCGGAATAATGACGGTGGATTCCACTGAGGCTGCTGTCTCCGGGCAGCATCCAGAAGAAGACATCCGCGGCCTCCGGGGACACAAAGGTGAGGTTCATTAGAGGCCCTGCGTTTCACGTTGTCAGTGCAAAACAGTGTGTTGAATAGGTGTGAGTGTCTGTGTGTGTGCGTGTCTGTTTGTGTGTCTGTGCATGACTTTGATTGAGCTGTGACTGACTAGTGTGTGCGTCCCTCTGTACCCTTTAGTGATATGTGATATAACAGGAGTCATGTTATTTAGTTAGTTAGTTTATTTGTGGTTCCCTTAGGGAAATCCTTTTTCACAGTTTCCTTCTGCTGACATGGTTATAGTCAACCACTGAACCATTGTGGTAAGAAGTATGTCAACGATGAGGGATGAGTCTGTCATCATCATTTGCATTTTCCCATACATCATTAGACTTTATGATAACACAGATATAACATAAATTAGAATATACAATGATAATAAAATAAAACAAACATATATATGCAATAAGAGAGTTTTAAGATACATACAAGAAAAGCACAAAGAGAGTTATCAACAGTATAACATCATGTCAAAGAAGGAAGGGAGAGAATTAAACAGGAGGTAGGGATAGGTGAACACAGTCGCGTTACTTCTTAGACAGGGCCACACAGTATCAGCACCTCTCTGTCATTTAGTGCAAGGCTGTTCCACGCCCTGAGACGCAGTCGGTCAATCAGCCTCTCCACTGTTCGTACGGAGTTAAGTGCCAGGGGGCTCTGTTTGGGACAGGGTGAGGGGCTACATAAGTAGGCTACATGGAGTGGTGCTTCATTAGGAGCCTAATAGAGACATCCAAAGTCAATCGCGATACAGCCAGTCAGTAAACACAGGCGTTAAATGTTCTCTCCTCCTCTCTTTAGAAGTACTAGATGAAGCATTAGGGTGATAGAAATGTGCAATTCACATCATTTATGAACATGTGAAAGTTAACATTGTGCTGCTGAGCGTCGTGCCTCAGTCATCTATTGAATGGGATGTCAGGCGGTATTGTACACATCATGGTGACCCCGTCCAAAAGGATAACAAAGTTTGCAACAAGAGAATAGAATTAGAAAACATACTTGACCCATAGAATGAATTGGGACCATTAAAAGCCGCGATATGGATTTTACATAAGATAACCCCTGCCCACCTAGCCGTCCAACGAGCCAACAAACCAATGAAACCAAACCACCCAAGCAACCAGCCAGCCACTCAACCAACCCATGCCCAGTACTACAAGTTAGTCATTTTTGCTGACACACACAATTTAGATTTAAACCTGGTCTTAGTTTCCAATGCCAGCCGCCACAATGTAACTCATGTCATCTCCCCAGTGTGTGTGTGTGTGTGTGTGTGTGTGTGTGTGTGTGTGTGTGTGTGTGTGTGTGTGTGTGTGTGTGTGTGTGTGTGTGTGTGTGTGTGTGTGTGTGTGCGTGCATGTGTTTGCATGTGTTTAATGGGATGGATTCTCCACCTTTCCCTTCAATGATTCCACTTATTTATTTGCTTGGATGGAATATAAAGCGTTGATTAAATGATCAACGCTATTAAATAATAATTAAATAATCTCAAATTTGGACAAAGGTTTTTCTGTAAGACTCCATGAAAACAACACACAAAGCAGTTGTAGGTAAAGTTGTATTCTCCTGTTCCTTCTACACACACACACACACACACACACACACACAAACACACACACACACACACACACACACACACACACACACACACACACACACACACACACACACACACACACACACACACACACACACAGTCTTTGTTCGCCTCTTTCTATTTAAATAGACTAACTAAAATATCCAAGACCTTTGAAAAAACAACTCTTCGCACAAAATAATAACTATTTATTTGGATGATGACTCATATTAAAACACTTTGCATTTTAATAAGTCCTTCCAGCTATGCCTTACGTAAACTCAATAAAAACACAAAATATTCTATATCACGTCCATATCTCTCGGGGTATAATGCTAATGCAATATCCTCTGGATGGATTAGAGGGTTTATGTTAAAACATCCCAGACGTTGGCAGTGATCTACATCGTCATTCTAGCCGGTGTGGTCATCCTCCCTTGAGCCATGACCTTCATCCAAACCAAAACCGGACAACATATAGGCTATTCTGTAAAGATTACACACTAGTTTTTTCAGTTTTTTAACAACAAAATATAAATAGTTTGGAGCAATTTAAAGTATAGACACACACTTTTCTCACGCTGGGATAAACACCAAAAGCCACCGATTAGCCCAGATATTGATCACCGCGGGAGGCCGAAGGATTGAAGGGTCAGGAAAATGTCCCCATCACCCCCCCCCCCCCCCCCCCCCCCTCCTCCCTGGCGGCACTCAATCAGGAGCCCCGCTTCTGCGGCTGACAAGGTGAGTCAAACAGCGGGAGGCAGGTGCTTCAAAACCCGATGATTGGAGGAGGTACCTCCAGGCCATTAACCCGCCGCTGTGTTTGACACTCCTTCCCTGCTTCCGTTCATCTCTATCAGTCGTTTTCATGGCTTGAATACAAAATAGTTGCCATTGATTTGGAATCCAATACAAGCCAACAATGGCTGAATATCAATATTTTAACCATCACTTTATTTAATTGATTTTCCACGCTGAAGTACAGCTCACCGCCGGGAAAGAAATTAATTAAATAACACTTTCGGCAGAAGTAAGAAACACTTTGTTCTCCTTTAACTCCCTTTTAACAAACTGCATTTTTTATGAATGCACGCAACATGATGATGATGATGATGATGATGATGATGATGATGATGATGATGATGATGATGATGATGATGGTGCTGATGTTCCACGTCAGAATGAATCTCCTCACATGCTCGGTAACACTGCCCTCCTTGGGCGTCGACCCTCTCGCCTACGTCTGGGCTCTCCTGTTTATCTTTAGACCCACTGCGTGTTGCAGGGAGAAAATGTTTCATTTTTTGTACACTTGAGTGGGTTGAAGGATGATTAATTCAAAAGGCCTGCCGGTTCCCACCGTTTAACGATATTGCTAAGCCCTTCAAAGCCCGGGCACCCGAGTCAAAACAAAGGCCATGCTGTTTAATTATTACCGCAGTGTTACACAACTTACAGAACACGCCGAAAGGGATGTGACGAGGCGGTTTTGGAAACGATGAACAGATCAACCAAGAAAAGGAAAGATCAACCAAGAAAAGCAAGCAATGTTGTCGAGCATCAAAACGCAAATGATTCGGGGGTGAGGGTCTTCTTGCGCCCTTTCCTGGGGAAAGCTTGGTAGAGCTGTGAAGAGGGGAGTTCAGTATAGGCTATAAGATATATCCTGCAAAGATATCCCTGTCAACCCCGCAACCCTCTCGGGTGCCTCTGTGCGTCATCATGAGCTAATTAAGGGTTCTAAGTGTAGGACCTTTATGCCTCTGTCTGCCACTGGTTGGGGCTTCGGTAATACACAGTGTTTTCTGTAATTGTGGTGTGCAGAAATCAGGAAGGGACAATCTTGGTACTACACCGATAGGAGTGTTCCTCATCTCTCCTCGTTGCGTGTCACTGTCACATCAAGTCAACTTTATTTATAAAACACTGGTACACACGGACGTGTTGTCTGTCTGTAGGCCTGTGTGCGTGTGTGCGTGTGTGTGTGTGTGTGTGTGTGTGTTTGTGTAAGTCTGCACGTACGCAGAGGAGCATCAAAACATATTTAAAGCACTTCATATTATACAACATGTAAAATAAAGGCATGTTGCAGCCAGGGTCAAATCCTTTGGAATAACATATCTAAAGACATTAACAATATATTTTAAACGATGTTGGCAAGGTTTTATGTGACGGTGAGAAGTTCCATAGTGATGACCAAACACTAGAATTTGAAAAATAAATTGATGAAGGAGAAGAGGAACAATAGCACACCTCTCCGGACTGGATTATGGAATTAATTTCTGCTTTGAAGAACCTGTTGACAAAAGAGCAGCTATGATGTGGGAGTGAACACGGCCACGGGCGGAGGCAGACCAACAATGAAAGACAATACACACGGGGCTTTTCGTTTTTTCCCAAAAAAAAGCAAAGAGCTAAAAAATATAAAAAATGAATATTTTGTTAGCTTGAGAACAAAGCCCTGCAGTATGAGTTTACGCTCCAGTGCGTTCACAAGCACGCCAATGTGAACTTAGAAATCACCATGTGTCGAAACCCATATCTCATGAGGTATAACACATTCAATACTCACCAGGATTGCATTCATGAAAGATTATAATAATGAAAGAAAAAATGACTAAAAGGTTGATCATGAATACTAGGGAGCACTATAATGGCCTTGAAGGAAAGGAGGAGGTATTTGGTGGTATATGAAGGTCCATAGCTCAGAGCACTTCCACCCCTATCCAGTGGACCTAACTAGAGTGAGACTAGAGTGTTCTCTGTATTCTGACAGGCCGGCCGGAATGCCCTTGATGAGTTCCCTAAAATCCCCGGGATTAACTCAGGACCAGGGCCTTAAGGAACACATCAAGGCTATTAAATCAAACTCATCTCTGAGGGATGAATAATAGATTTGAGGAAGACCAAAAGCCATACAGGTTAATGATGGCCGTCTCCGTCTGCGCCTCTCTGGAAATGGGTCAGGGATGTTTGCAGAGCGCAATAAGAATGTGGCATAATGTTATACGACAAGTTGTGGAAGATCAAATGAATGAACGCTATGTTGCAGGTTTGCAAATGCGATCAGGTTTTAAATCAATTCTAAGCTTGCTCATTTGTGAGGATATGTCAGGTCAGCCACCACATATAGACACAGCAGCAAAACAATAATCTGTGGTGAAGGGGAGGAGAGAGTCCTGTGATTTATGGAGAGGTTCTGTACGATATGTCGTTCAGAATCATCCTTCTACATTATCTATTATGTGACCTTACTTTCAGTTGTTTTTTTCTACGACAGCGAAGCAGTTGAACGCCTGGGAAATCTTTTCAATTAGATATTGAGGAGATCATAATCTCTTAGATTCCTTACAAGGAGTGGCCAAGTGGGTAAGGGTCTGAGGCTAAATGCAGTTAATGCTGAGATTAATAACGAGATTTAAATGTTATCGTTGAGCAGATCAGAAATAAGGTCGATAATTATACCCCTTCTGTCGCAAAACCACTGCTCAACAAGCCTTGCAAGTAATTTGGCTCGCTTAATAATACATTTCGACCAAGGGATGTTATTAGAGGTGTTGTAATGATTCACATTAGTCACCAATCACCAGACGACGGACAGAGATATTGAGGTGTAATGGTTTTGTGTCTGACCATCGCAGAAGGATAATTCCCTTGTTATGGAGATGACATGAAGAGCCCAAGAGGTCATTAGTATCCTGCTTTAATCTCCCCTTTGCTCGGGGACCAGAGATAAACCATGTGTTTGATTAGTGGCGTTGACCGGTAGAAACCACCACTTGAAGAGATAGCTGTAGGAGCAACCAACAGAGCACACGTGACAGATCACTGGCTGGCCCTTTACACTCTCTTCTATGGGTTGGCATTGGTATCTAAGCATATTAAGGATGATGGTGAATCATATTTGTGTTTTCCCACAGATAAAAGCATAAAAATCCTGAAGTAATCAAATTGCTTTATTAACATTTTGCTTCCCAATTCAGAAACTGAAACCTGCGTCATTTGAGATGCTTTTGGATGAATGTTAAGGAAGGGATTATGAGGGTTTAGGGAATTATAGGTTCCTTAAACCAGATGCTTAATTGTAACGATGTGGTGTATATGTGGTAAATGACTGATCTCTATTACTGCTGAAAGGTAAACAGTGCCATCTACTGGCAATAGGCAGGGGACAACATGTACTACATACACACACAGAGACAGGAGAGAGAGAGAGAGAGAGAGAGAGAGATAGAGAGAGAGAGAGAGAGAGAGAGAGAGAGAGAGAGAGAGAGAGAGAGAGAGAGAGAGAGAGAGAGAGAGAGAGAGAGAGAGAGAGAGAGAGAGAGAGAGAGAGAGAGAGAGAGAGAGATTAGACATAAGTGCCTTTTAAGACTCGCCCTTCGATATGTTTCCCTCGATGATATAATGGCATTCATAAAGCTATTGCAAGGTCAATTTATTTTCTATGCAGCAATGCAATGATTTGAGACTCACCGCATGAATATAATTTTTTTTTGAATAACCTTTATTGGTGCATTTTGGTGATCTTATTTCTAATGCAGTTTTAAAGAGAGGTTGATGATCAGTGATGTTCTGTTTCGGCTCCAGAGAAGCCGGCCGGTACCTACTGCCCCCAGCCTCTCTCCCTCCATACCTCCTATAGGAGAGCTGAATTGTTAGCACCTTAGACCATAAGGGTATATTTACTGTTTTCCCAAAGCGACTGCATGGCATTAAAAAGCAGGTTTGGTTCAGGCATCTTGTTTCCAGGGATCGATCCCAGTACCTTTTGGCTGGCAGTCAATACAGTCAAACCCCCTAGCCACTATAACCCCATACCCATATCCCAATACACCCTCAAATACTAGAGAACAGAGGGAAACAACAAACAAAACAACTCTCGTTTTCCTCAAAGCACAACAGCAAGAGACATTCAAAATCGGAATATGGTCTGTTGCGTCTTAAGTTATCAATCCAATCTAGCACCTAATGACATAAATAAGATGCTTCTGTGCAGGGGAGTGAAGCATAACGTTAGCAGAACAACTTTCCCTGCCTAAAATGGTTCTTTCGAGGAAAGGCAAGCGTCCCGAAGTAATAGAGCACAAATATCTCATAACTCAACCACGGCTTTTGTGTGATGTGATGGATCATTGTAATAACAATAAAGCTCCAAGAGGCTGGGAGCTGAATTATGATGCCAAGCTGCATTAAACACCACTAGAGGACTCTGTAGGCGTTCCTTAATAAAATCAAACTTGAATTAATATGTATGTATATAGGTTTGTATGCATGAATGTATGAAGTATGTAAGTACGTATGTACGTATGTACGTATGTATGTATGTTTGTATGTATGTGTGTGTCTGTGTGTATGTGTGTGTGTGTGTGTGTGTGTGTGTGTATTTATGTGTGTATGTGTGTATGGATGCATGTATGTATGTATGTACGTATGTAGGTACTTACGTACGTACATGTGTATGTATGTATGTATACGTATGTATGTATGCGTGTATGTGTGTCTGTGTGTGTGTGTGTGTGTGTGTGTATGTATGTGTGTATGTTTGTATGTGTGTATGTCTGTATGTATGTATGTACTATGTATGTACGTATGTACGTATGTATGTATGTATGCATGTATGTATGTACGTACGTACGTATGTACGTATGTATGTGTGTATGTATGTATGTATCTAGGTTTGCATGTATGAATGATAATTCATGTATGGAGGTTTGTACACGTATGTATGAATATTCTTTGATTTTCTTGACAGCCGTTTGACGTGGCTGTTGTTTGGATGAGTTGTTCGGACGAGTGGTTCTCAAGAAAGCTGCCAGCAGCGATACCAGAGGCCAGGCAATAGGCCCGGACGCATGCGTGTTTTCAACAGGCACTGCACTAGTTTGAATAAATGGGTCACAGCTTACGATAAAGGTATATTAATTAAACATTTGTTAATTCAGTAATAAACATGAATGAATAGCATTAGCCTGTTGGTCAGGTTAAGGGTTACGGTTAACTTAGGGTTAGGGTAAGGGTTAGTGGCTATGGTGAACTCCAACCCTTATAAATTAATTAATACCTTAGTTAACATGAACAGCATTCGTAAATACAAATATAAACCATTCGTAAATTATTCCTAGTCACATTGGTGTAAATAAGCTTTGAGTTAGTTAATGATCGTTGCTGCATTTGCAATTAATGTACCTTTATTTTAAAATGTAACCAATAAATGAAATGAAACTAAACTTTGAAATATTCCAGAAAGCACTTTGTGGAGTGTGTGTGGTTGATGGCTGGTTGAAGCAGCCTCACCTGGCCCGAGTCAGACTGATTGGACTCTGCGGCTGGGTGAGGCTGCACACCTGTTGTACATTGAGTAATCAATGTTCACAGGTTAAACCAGCCATCACCAAACACACTCAGGGAGATCGCCTATAAGGCAGCATAGTTGGCGCCCAGTAAAGACACCTAGCTGTCTTGTAGCCTGCACATTGCCACACACTTATATCAAACAACCATTTCTGATCTGAACTTGTTTCTATATGAATGGTGACCTATACATTAGGCTACACTAGACCCAATCAACCTTAAAACTGTTGAATCAGTTGTCCTGCAGAACTCCTCCTTGTAGTTATTTTTTTTGTTGTTAAGTCAATACTTTGGTGCATGGTTAGTTAACCGCTGACATAATGAGCTGGCCGTATTGTGGCCCTGATACACCCGTCTGTGACTAATCCCATTATTCATTCACGAAAAAAAGGGCCTTATCACAGAGAAGGGTAATTGGTACACAACTCAATGTAATTTAAATTCCTCACGTGCTGTACACAATTTAATTGAGGCACAGGGAATAGTCACAGTCTAAATACACCTTTATCCGATGAGCATAGATTAATGGACAAATGTGTAATATAATGCTTAAAGTTTAATATAGTATGTGCAAATGTAATTGTTTTATTTTAATCCTTTAATGAGGTCCTGGAAATAAAGAACTACACAAAAACATAAAAAGAAAGCAGGGTTATTCTAAAGTGTTAAGGCGGATGGTGCAGGGGACAGTGGATTGATGGAGACTGTTGAGAATAAAGACAGCCAAGTCCGCCTGAGAAATCACAAACTCTCATTTCAGGATACTCAAACAGTAGTACTGAATGATTCACTCTTGGCAAGACCAAGTCCACTTGGGGCTGACTTAAATTGACTTTGTTGGAATGATGCTTCACTCGTACGGATAATTCGAGCCCGGAGAGGCGGAGAAAGGAAAAGTACCAGCAAGTAATGATAGAGGACCGATTTGAACATTTGGGTCCTCGCACTGACGTTTCCTTGCAGGGTCAAAGGGTGAATGGTGGGCTCAAGTGATCCCTATGCACTCTCCAATTGATCTCTCTCTCTCTCTCTCTCTCTCTCTCTCTCTCTCTCTCTCTCTCTCTCTCTCTCTCTCTCTTTTTCTCACTCCCTCTGTCTATCTATCATGCCATCCCTGTCTCTATCCATCTCTGTCTCTCTCTCTCCACCTCTCCCCATTAGTGAGGTTATAGATTCATACATGTGAAGTCTGAGGGGCTTATAGGTCAGCCAATCGCAACATCTCCAGGGAAACTAGCTGGAGAAAAGAAGTAGCTATAGTCAATATCGCTGTTACCCTGGTTAATGAGAAGGGGAACCTCTGTAGAAATTAAGGGAAGTAAGTATCGGTACAATGCTGAAGCATGGATGAACCACCGTAACTGGGTTGACATTGTGTTAACATGATCATTGTCACCTGATCAAACAGAGCCGTGAGTCCCAGCTGCCACTACATGTCAGCTTCTATTGTAGCCCTCACTCATAGCCTTGAGAGAGAGGGATGGGGAGAGAGAGAGAGAGAGAGAGAGAGAGAGAGAGAGAGAGAGAGAGAGAGAGAGAGAGAGAGGGAGAGTGAACCAATAAATAACTTTTTATCTGATCAAAGCAACAAATGCAATCAAATGTGTTGCTCTTATAGTTTGATTTTGGTATTAATAACATTGCGATATTAGCATCTTGGATCCATTGCAAAAAAACCAACAACCATAAAATGTCAATTCAGGACCCACTATTGACTTCCTTTTATTGCCTTCCAAACGTTGAGGCAATAAATCGGGAAAGCACCATAGGGTTACTATGGGCCACAAGTAGAATAGCCATCAGGCCCTCAGACATAGCTCATTGATTGCTCTTAAATGAGGTGCTTCGCTTTAATGGCAGCGATAATAAAAGACCTGGACCTCAGATTATGTTTTTCAATTGCTCGCTTCTGGAGAAACACATTTAAATAAAGGTTACCCCCTGCTTTTAAATGTTGTGAATTGGCCTTTAGTTTATAAAGAGATGTAGACCTCCACGCTGGAAACCATGGCTTCACTTTGGGTCACAGTTGGCCGTTCCAGCTTGCTGCACAGTATGGAAATAAACAGCTAACAGTGTCTGTGAGCCAGGTAGGGGACAGGAGAGGATCCAGATCTTCAGGAACCACGGAGGTATGGTGTATGTGGAGTTTGGTCTGTTAGTAAACAGAACATTAAAAACTGCCTGAAAATATTCTTTTCAATCTGTGTATTCAATGAGCTGCTGACATTGCACTCAGAAACTAAGAACTTCCTCAACAGTTGTGTAATGCCTGACTTTGCAAAGCAAAAAGAGAAAAAGATGTTGTGTCCTATGTTAATCCATGTAGGCCTACGTCTTTACTGCATTAATGTTCGTATGCTGCCTTGTAATGTTTTCAACTGGCGACAATAACGTTCCTTTAAGCAGAAAGATAGCTTTTTCTTTTCTATCTTCTATTCTTTTCTATTTTCTATCAGACTTAAAAACAGCTGAATTTGCCCATGGCTATTCTTGAACGTTTCTCAGCCTCCTTTTTTTTAACTTTATTTTGTTAGCAAAAATACCGAGTGTTTTGACTTTCACTTTAATCTTTATTTTTTTCAAAGACTCCAAAAATCAAAGAGCGAATTTATAGTCGAGCATTTCATTACAGGCCTATAACAACAATGAATAATGGTGTTTTAAATAAATAAAAAAAGTTCAACCTGAAGGGAATTCAAGTAAGGCAACATGGCCTCATGTTTTTATTCATAATTTACATGCTACATGAACAATCAGAAATGTGCACAATCAATGGCTTTTAAAGGGGGACGACGACGACGACGACGACGACGACAACAAAGCCATACACATTGAAACACGTCGATGAGTAAAAACACACAACGCATTAACAAAGACATAGTAGTGAACTGCAATTGCGACGGCTGCAGAGGCCCCCCGGCGAGGGGGGAGATGGGGGTGATGGGGATAGTGATGGAAGGACTGGGGGTCCGGTTGTGGATGCTCTGCTGCGGATCCGTTGCTTGCGGTGATTCCGTGTGTGAGTTGAGTGGCTCAGATGCACTTGAGGAGGTAGGAGTTGCAGTTGGCCCCTCTGCCGCAGTCACAAAGTTTCCCAATGCGGGGACCGAATTTCATGGCACACCTGTCGCCCATCCCGCACTGCCAGGTCACGGCGGCACGGAGGAGGCACGAGGAGGAGACACGCACATTACGCACGTTACGCACATCATACGCACGTTATGCATATAGCATTTCTGGCCTTACACAATTCTATATATTTGGTTTATGGCGGCTTTTTATTAGTTCTCATGTTACTAGGCATATTTAAAGAAATATATTTGCAATTAGTCCATTGGATATAAAACAATCCTTTATTTTGTATCTTGCATAGAATGTCTAATGTTATTTTATTAATAGATCACCTTCTAGAGAGGCAGAGATATCGACGGAGAGAGAAGAAGAGAGAGAGAGAGCGGTTCAACACATAATGTAGGCTGATAGGTGGATGGAAAAGGAACACAACTTTCAAGTAGGCAAGCATATTTACATTATTTGACTAAAGCTGATCATGCATGAGCTATAGCTCAAATAATGAATAATGATGCATCAGGAAAAACACAAGGACCTAATTTTGCCAGAATTGGCTCCCAGAAGTTGTTTTCTTGTGCGTTTCCACTTGTGTAAAACACAATGATTTACCATTTGGATGCCTCTCTTCTCTGGGGGCGAGACGCGGTCGTGCATCTTCCCTAGAATGCGCTCCATCGCCTCGATCTGGCCCAGAAAGTGTCCAAGAGATGAGAAACAGTGGTCCCTTAGGGTGCTTACAGCTTAAAGATGAGCCAGGTGTGAGACGAGGCGAGGAATGGTTTGAATAAGGCTGATTATAACAACAGTAGAGCTCCAACTCTCAGACAGTTTTTGCTGTCTCCGCTATAACTATTAATTAAAACACACCATCACGGTCAAGCTCATACTTACAAAATCTCTCTCTGCTCCCACGTCGCTTCGGTCTACTCCAAAGTCTTCAGAGGAAACTTCTTGCGACGTCTGTCCGTGACAGAGGACGGCCACGAGGCCAAGGCAGAGCAGTCCACGGAGCATGCCAGAGTTGTCCATCACACCGGTGCCACGGTGCGTCAAGAGCGTAGAGAGACGGAGTCAATAAAGGAGGTTTAAAGGGTCGCCGGTTCAGAGACGATCTAACTAAGACCACCAGACTTTCACCTCTCTTATATAAACTCGCAGCCCCGCCCGTGGGAACGAGCTGTATAAATGTAGAAGCCCCCGAGTGTGTCTTTAGTGGCTGGACGGTGATGGGGGTACCCGCAGCATCCAGACACACCAACCCATCCTCTCCGTCTCCAACACGCACACACATGCACGCACACACACACACACACACGCACACACACACACACACACACACACACACACACACACACACACACACACACACACACACACACACACACACACACACACACACACACACACACACACACACACACACACACACACACACACAGACCTCGTCACTTCATTTGCAATATTTCCCTCCTGCTCATGTTCGTGACATCGAGTTTCCATATTAAAGTAGCCTCATAAAACAACCTTTTTATTTGATATAATTATTTTGGTCCAATATGTCAGAATTAACCAAATGACCAGGACACGGATCGATATAATAGTTGCTTTTGAGCGCAGCATATTCCTGAAGCGCTACGCCCCAACCACGCATGCGGCCAGTGGTCCCAATAGGGTGGAGTCAGTCTCTGGAGGGTGGAGTCAGTCTCTGGAGGGTGGGGTCAGTCTCTGGAGGGTGGGGTCAGTCTCTGGAGGGTGAGGTCAGTCCCTGGAGGGTGCGGCCGCTCAGCACCAGGTGTTGAGTGGCAGCGCCTCTCATGTCTTTCATCCCTTTGATTCACCTCGTTTGGCTTGTAAACCGCGTTCGGCATGTCTCCCTCCGATAGGCTACCTCAGGATGTGGTGTATGTGCGTGTAATTCTGTGTGTGCGTGTGTGTGTGCGCGCGTGTGTGCACGTCCGTGCGTGCGAGGGTGGAAGCGCACCTGAATGCCTTCATGTGGCATATTGTAGGAACGTGGGCACGAAGCTTCTTTTGATTTAATTCATAAGAACCTCATTCATCAAATAAACTCTTTGAGTCGCCACACATCCAATAGATGACGAAAAAAAAGAACATTATTTGCCACCAAACAATTCCCCCATTGTCATCCCCCACCTGAACACCAGGTGGAGTGGAGTAGAACGGCCTGCAGAGGGCGCTGCGTCTGCAGCTTCACCGACAGGGCGACCCAGCCGAGGGGTGTTTTCTGAAACGCATACTTTAGGATTAGGAAGAACACACCCAGTGACATCAGTGAGGTCTGAAGAAGAAAAAAAAGTGCTCAAATCAAGCTGTGTGCACAGAAAGGAAACAAGAGGGCCGAAAGGTCCTTCCCATCTAAGTGCTGTTAGCCAAAAGTGTTCCTTTACGCTGCGTAAAAGTAGCATCGATCCCCCCGCGGAGTGCGGAGTTTAACGCGTCTCAGGAGAGGATGTCCACATCAGACGAGGCGGACGGGCTGCGGCCCAGATATGGCTGTAAGTTTAACTTTTCTCTCCTTGAGATGCCGAGCAGTAAAGTTTCTCCCTTTTGGACTTCAATGGACTTCTGAATACTGTTTGGATTGACGATAAGGTTTTCCCTGCGAAATGATCAGCGACTCTTAAAAGTGTATTTGAGTGTCATGTAGGCCTGTGTCTGTTAACTGTGGAGAAGTTTCATCCGATTTTAATTCGGCATGGCATGAACCATTCACTTCCGTGTTTTCATAACTGTTGCTGAAATATGAGGCAGGCCTGCAGTAGGTATCTCAGCCCTCCATGTTACTCATTTACAAACTTTAGATTCGACTACTTTTGACAAGAAAGTTTTAGTTACTTATTATGGTATTGCTGTACCCAAAGGTTGTCTCTCTGAGAAGTCAGGGGTTTGGATGGTTCAATGACTGTACACCAGGGCAGCCCTCCCATATCCCAGTGAAACCTAACCTCTCTTAACCCTAACATCTCCCTTAATCTCTACCTTAATCACATTGTCTAGAAAGCCAGAACTATGGTCTTCTGTCCCAATCATTTAAGCATAGTGGTAATTCCGATTATTAAAGTGACAGGCTCGTAATGGCGTCTATTAATTCTAGTAAAAAAAAAATAATACTATTATTGTCAATTATAATGTTCCGTCTTATTTCTACAGTACTGCATCGGTCATCATTTAATATGTGGCAAGAAATGAAGGAAAGCCCTTCATATTGCGTCCCTATGTCCCCATCCACCTCTTCATAATTTAAGAGGATAACAGCTCTATTGGCTTCCAATTATATTAAAAACGGTGAAACGGTCCCAGAGATTCTAAATAATGAATTAAGCTCTGCTAGTAGGTACACTATCCTTCATTTTTTTTCTCTCCCCAGCCCCATTCAGCCTTGTGCATTAATTACTGTGAGCGATTCATTCGAGGTCCCTCACTGAGGGCCTGCTGGTGCATAACTGAGTCGCAAAAAATGAAAGTGTAGCGGCCGCCTAACGTACGGGGGGGAGAGTCTCCGAGGGGTTGGAGGAGATGTGCGAAGACTTGTGGCAGGTTATGCAACATCCAGACAGTTGGGGGAGTTTCACTTGGGAGACTGCGTCAGGAATGCACACGGTGATTCCCTGCTAATTATCAGAGGGCCTGCACATACTCCCATGCAGAGGGCATTTGCTGTTCCAGACGTGTGTGTGTGTGTGTGTGTGTGTGTGTGTGTGTGTGTGTGTGTGTGTGTGTGTGTGTGTGTGTGTGTGTGTGTGTGTGTGTGTGTGTGTGTGTGTGTGTGTGTGTGTGTGTGTGTGTGTGAAGACGGGGGACATCATAACAACAACTCGACGACTCTCTTTTCTAACGACTCCTCGCAGTTTTGGTGCAGTCACAATTAGAATCTGAGAAAGGAGAGAGATCTGTAAGACGAAGCCCTCCCTATCAATCATATATAAACTGTGTGTGTGTGTGTGTCTTTGTGTGCGTGTACTACAGCTGTATTGGATGGCGTGGAGCGTCTCACTGCAGAGGAGATGGACGAGAGGCGGCAGCAGAACATGGCCTACGAGTACCTCTGCCACCTGGAAGAGGCCAAGAGGTAGGACACGCCCACACACACACACACACACACACACACACACACACACACACACACACACACACACACACACACACACACACACACACACACACACACACACACACACACTCACACAGCCCTGGTGCTGTCGACGCCTTCCTAAACGGCCGCCGCCCGCAGACCACAGACGCATCAGTTCGTCCATGTACCCGTTACACACACACACACACACACACACACACACACACACACACACACACACACACACACACACACACACACACACACACACACACACACACACACACACACACACACACACACACACACACACACACACACGGGGGCGACGGAGTCAGATGAGGGGGCGGGGTTGTTGTCTCCTCTGCCACAGGGGAGAGGATCCTCTCTTATCCCGACTGTAGTGTGGATGTATCTGGATGGGCCGGTCGTTGCATAACCGCAGTACGTGACGCATCTGGCGTGTCCAGCTGTTGCAGCAGCACATGTGTAATCCGTGGTGAAACAGCTGCAGGCGACATGGCAACGGACAGATCACTCTGGCCCTCGCTGTTCCAACCGTGGTGTGTGTGTGTGTGTGTGTGTGTGTGCGTGTGTGTGCGACGCATGTGACGTGTAAGAGATTGTACGTGTGTGTGCAGTTCCTTGTAAGGCCTGGCCCCACATATTATAAGCGGTAAAAGAGGAAGGATTTAACCAGACAGGAAGTGACTCAGTACCTTGTATCTGATGTTGTTGCCACAGCAATCTATAGTTGTCATAGCAACAGGCTGTGTGTGTGTGTGTGTGTGTGTGTGTGTGTGTGTGTGTGTGTGTGTGTGTGTGTGTGTGTGTGTGTGTGTGGTGTGCGCGCCTCTCTCTCTCTCTCTCTCTCTCTCTCTCTCTCTCTCTCTCTCTCTCTCTCTCTCTCTCTCTCTCTCTCTCTCTCTCTCTCTCTCTCTCTCTCTCTCTCTCTCTCTCTCTCGCGCACTGCGGTTCATTGCTGCAATGCTGAAGAGCGGAGCCCTGCCTCACCCTCGCAGTCACACATCAACCCCTCTACGACAGCAGCAGCAGCAGCAGCCTCCAACCGTCGCAGACAGAGGGCTGGCTCTTCATTCCAGCCGTGGATTATGAGCTCTGTGCGCTCTCCGAGCGAGGCTGCACATTATTGTTGCTATGGGGAAAGGGAGGCCGGACGGGGTTGGTTGGGGGATTACATGAAATGACCCAGAGGGTGAATGCAGACGTGGGAGGGAGATCTCAGGCTCCTACAGTCCATTGTCTCACGCTCACCACCTCCTCCTCCTCCTCTGCTCTAGCCAGCAGTTCCCAAACAAACACATGGTCGCACTCTGTGACGATGACCTTGGAAAGAGTGGATACAGCGCAGGCAGAATGAATCCCCGAAGCGTGTGCTGCTCATCCATGTTGGGGTCGGGAGGCTTGACCTTGAGAGGTGCTGTTGCTTGTCTGTCAGGGGGACTGTGTGTGTGTGTGTGTGTGTGTGTAACCCCTAGATGTATCATGTCTCTGGGCAGCAGGTGAACTGCAGGGCGGGGAACTCCCACCTGCTTTGACCGAAGTCTGCGGTGTATGCCTCTCCGCGGAAACAGTGTTAACTGGTGTGAACCCCCAACCCCCCCGAAACTACACAGACAACATAGATACCCTGTGTTTCTCTGTGTCTGTGTGTCACTCTATTTCTTGCTTTCTCTCCCATTTTGGGAATGCGGTTTGGCCAGTATTCTCTCCATACCTGTGCTCGTTGATCAGTCTCAAGGGTCTACATAAGGTTGGGATCGTTGTATTGCCAGTCCCTTGTGCTCTAGTCTTTGTGCACTGTATCTCTCAGGCTCTGCTGTCGACTCTCACCACCTCCTTCTCCCAGCTGCTGTTAAACCCTCACTCGTTTGCAGTACACTGGTTTAATTTGGTCACTGCTTCATGTAGATTGCAGGGTAGGCATCCAAAATGAATTCTTTCAGTTTACACAAATTAGACCATATGGAGACAATTAAAAGTATAGCGCAAACAATGATGGTGGTTGGGAGTTTGTTTATCCCTTGGTGAGATGAGGAGGGGGGTGTGTGTGTGTGTGTGTGTGTGTGTGTGTGTGTGTGTGTGTGTGTGTGTGTGTTGTGTGTGTGTGTGTGTGTGTGTGTGTGTGTGTGTGTGTTGTGTGTGTGTGTGTGTGTTGATGACCGCACGCCTGCATGTATGCGGGCGTGTGCTGTTTAAGACTCTCCTCCCAACACATAGTAGGAGTTGTAATTAAATTGCTGATCCGGTGGGTAAGGCTCCAGTGATAGCAAAGCGAAGGAACGTTCTCAGAAGACTGCTACTCTTCGTCTGTCTGCAGTGCTACATACACCACGGCCTCCTGGAAGTTATTCCAAACCTGTGACATTATCAACTTGTTGGTTGAGGTGACTATTTTAACCTCCTTCTCAGGGTAGGAATGTCCCTGGTGCATATCTAAAGAACTGGTCTATCAAACACAACTACTCTACAGTTACAGTAGATTGTTATGTTGACATTCGGCTAAATATAAAAGAGCATATGAACAAAAAACGTAAACAACATTTTTTAGAACCGCCATAGTATTTGAATCCCAGCTGACACAGTGGTTCGCTGACACCTTAAGAAAAAAGGATTTCTGTAAATGGGCAGACCTGGAGATTTTCGATGACAATGTGTTCAATTTGAGTCCTCAACCTGTGCTGGACTGTATTTAACCTAACCCTTTAAAACACAGTCTTTCTATTAATTTAAGCAAATTAAGTGCTATTTTCTTTGCTCCAAAACACCTTCTCAGGGAAGGAAACTAGTGCCTTGGTGTAGCTGACTGTACCATTGTCCATGCATTGCCTATTACATACTTATTTCCAGACAGAGATTTGTATTTTCCGTGGAAACGTGACGTTGAAATACTTTTGTGTCGTGACACGCTGCTTTCCACCGGTGGTGTAATGTTCTCAAGTGAGCTTGGATTTATTGGCCAACGGTCTGTCGAGTCTCGACGTGGAAACAAAAACCTGCCCGTCTGCTGCTTCAGCACAACAAACGTGTGTGTGTGTGTGTGTGTGTGTGTGTGTGTGTGTGTGTGTGTGTGTGTGTGTGTGTGTGTGTGTGTGTGTGTGTGTGTGTGTGTGTGTGTGTGTGTGTGTGTGTGTGTGTGTGTGTGTGTGTGTGTGTGTGTGTGAGTGAGAGAGAGACAGGGGAAAACAAGGCAACTAGCCTATTCTAACGACTCCTCACACACCCTTCATTGTTTACGTCGGGTAGTCTTGGTTCAGTCTCAATTAACATCTGAGAACGAGAGTATCTGTCAGCCAAAGCACTCGCTATCAATTACCATCACACTCAAAGTGAGTGAGCTGTGGGTACTGACAAAATCTACTCCACGCCAACAACTGGGGACGTTGCCGTGGCTACATCCTCGACAGCGATTGGCTGTTCTTCACTTCAGTCCTCTGGACAGCTGGGGCTCCTCATTGTTCCAAACTAACAAGTTACGTCGGTGACATTTCGATTTAATGACCGGTAATTTCCAGAGATAGCTTTTGCACAAAAGACTGCCTGCATGCTTCATGATCACGAACGTTTGCCCACGGGGGGGGGGGTTTGCGCTGACGACGTTGCGTTCCTCATCTGCCGAAAACATTAAAAGTAGCACTTCTCCTCTCATCTCGGAGCACAATCCCAGTGGCCGCTAAAGTTCTGCGACAGTCATTTCCTGTTTTGGTATAATTTCCATGCACTCCCATGTAGACCTGGCTGGCTGCCGTTCCTGTGATGGGGTTCTCCCTAATAGCAGCCACCTCTTTATTCTGCTGCTGGTGAAGTTCGCTAATGAGAGGCTTCACATTAAAATACAATTTCACTCTTTAGGTGACGGCTCATTTGAAGAGCCGACTATGACTAAGTATCGAGTTCTGTAATGAATCGGAGTCTTGGTCAAAGCAACTTGCCGCCGAAAGCAGCTCAAGCGAAAGCATTTTAATGAGCATTACAATGTTGACACCTTGAGTTGAGCTGCTTTTCTCTCCGTGAGCTTATAGCGCATTTGTGTGCGAGTCCGTCGACGACTACTGACCATGAAGCAACGAAGCGTGGAGCTAGGAGAAGCCGTTTGCTTTCTCCATTTTACTATTTATCTTTAATATGGCAGTCAACCAACCCCTTAACCACACACACGCACGCACACACAATTCCCCCGCCTCACACCTAACTACATAGGAAACTGGAGACGAGAAGTTACTCTCCCGGTTTGCATGTCAGCGGGAGCGTGACGTAACGTGAGGGAACAGTGAGCTGGCAGAGGGCATTCCAGCGGGCGTGTTCCCAGAGGAGCCCCACTTTTCCCAGAGGTGGAGCAGTAAGCGGCGCTGCTGTTAAGCTCCATGACTCACGTTCCCTCCTTAGTGCTCCTCCCTGTGCCCCTGTCCTGCTCGCTCCCGCTCTGCCGATGTCTCACGCCCCTGCGGGTGTGGAATAGTCGCCCGCAGGAGGCGACTCCAACAGGGGGTCGATGGCGGCCATCACCTGGGGCTGGCTGAACGTTCGATGGGTACTCGATGAATGAGTGCTTTTAGCAATTAAACCACCCCCCCTCCCTCAACGCCCTAGTCTGGGACCTGTGTGGCAATCAGGCAAAGGTTCCCACACACGCGCACAGATATTCAAACCGCTTGCAGGGGAAATGCTTTCGCTGTTCGAGGCACTCGGGAAATTCGGCTATCAGCTGAGGTGACACGGCAGGCCCTCGGATGGAATGAGGTCGCTGCTGGGAGCAGGATTCCAGTGTTTCAGCTGAGCATGTAATGAACAATTTGGCGCAGCCCCCCTATTTGTTTCCCTCCCGCTTCAGTCCCGCCCGTGCCCTTTCCGTCCTCCCCAGGGAATCGGGTCCGACCACGCCAATAGATTCGTCAACTTGTTGTTCCATGATGAGCGTGTCGAGTGTGGCTAATCGTTCCGTTGTCTCTCAGACTTGGCCCTGATTCACACCGCTTCGCTTTAAGACTCTCGCTGTGTGAGACAGAGCGGGTGTCAGTTCGCCCGGCCGCTAACGACCCGACGGCGTCATTTACCTGACGGCGTGCTGTGTGCTGATAAGGCCGTGCACATTTGAATACCTTGGATACCTCACTCTGTCTCACTCACTGACTGACTGACTGACTGACTGACTGACTGACTGTGGACATACTTGCTTGTCTCAAGTATGCATGGATGCACACACCAGGCCAGGGGAGCCAAGGACAACAAAGTGCTGTGATGTCTTTGAGGAACCCTCCACAGTATCTTCTTCAGGGTGGAGCACAGGGAGGAGGGAGGTCTTCCTCCGTCACCCCCCCCCCCCCCCCCCCCCCCCCCCCCTCTGCTCCTATAGAAATACATTTTGTTCTTTGCACAATGCAGCACTTTGTGACTGCCGCTCATTAAGAGGGGCTGAATAAACAACAGCACACACGGGCACAAGCGCTGGCCCTCTTTTGATTGGCTGCGTGGAGTGAAGAGTCGTGCGGTTAACTATTTTTTGCCTTTTTGAACGTTGGAAAAACGATGGTCTCTTGTTTTTTCTAGTGCAGCTGCACTTAGCCGGGGGGGGGGTTGTTGGGTCAGAACTGGGGGGGTCCCCTGATGCATGTGGGGTCACAGCCACGAGCGAAATCACTAGCGTATCATTGGATTGTGTAAAAATTACGATTTGTGTGGATACAAATGTTAGCCCCTGAGCCCATCTCCAGCTCTGAAAACATTTGGGGCCGCTAATGTTTTCAGAGCTGGAGTGGGCTCAGGGGCTACAGTAGGTTGGGACCACTGTTCTACCAGGACGTTCTAAAGAGGCAACGCTCCTGGTACCGGGCCCATCTCTCTGATGGAAGGGAGTGGCAGTGGAGCAGGTTCATTGGCTATGACAATAGATGCCCATTAGCCCATTCCAGCTCCCACCAAACCCCCCGTCTGTGGCCTGCGTCTCAATGTCAGTACACTCTGCTAATGGCCGGCCTGCATAAGCAGGTTGTCATCAGGCTGTTATAAAACAGGAAGGTCAGGGGAAACGTGTGTGTGTGTGTGTGTGTGTGTGTGTGTGTGTGTGTGTGTGTGTGTGTGTGTGTGTGTGTGTGTGTGTGTGTGTGTGTGTGTGTGTGTGTGTGTGTGTGTGTGTGTGTGTGTGTGTGTGTGTGTGTGTGTGCGCGCACGCGCGCCACATGTGCACATGCAGTAAAGAGGAAGTCTGCGTGCAATCAGTGTGTGGACTGGTACATAAAAACCCTGGCGCTCCAATCACTTTTACAAAACTCCCCCGCATCCAATATCGGTTCAACCTTTTAATTAGCGGTCCTTCCACAACACAAGGCTGCTCTTGTCCATTATTCTGCTTCAGGCACTATCAGCAGGGTTCTAAGTCCCCCCCCTGGCTTCGAGCCATCGGCTGGCTGAACCGACCAAAGCTGCGTGGCACTACGTTTTCTTCCGGAAGCTTCTGTGATAAGCGAACGATTGCAGGTTTATTTGCCGTCGTCTGCGAGGGTGACTTTTGAACACTGCGGTGGGCTTCTGATGGGCTGCTGCTCACTCAGGATGTGTGGCTAGAAGCAACAACGTTGTGAGACTTCCTAGCGTTCCGGTTGCGGCGCAGCATTGATGTGCGTTGCTTTGCTCAGTGGCAGGAGGTTCGCTTGACCCCTGACTACTGATCGGCCGTAGTCGTTGTAAGAGATTCTTTCCTGCTTCGGCGACCGCCACCAGTAGAAGGTGGATTGAGTTTGGCCTCCCTGACACTCGAGAAAACATGCAGGAAAGGTACGATATGAGGACATAACCATAAAGAGGGAAGTGGAATGTCATGTCGACATGTTTCCAGCGGTTTATTTTGAGACTCTGGCAGAAAGATCCAAAACTGCATGCCGATATTGGGTGGTGACTGTTCAAGTCCCAGCGTCGATTGTAGAGCGAGCAGAGACCTCACAATATGTTCGTATTACAGCGTGGCAGTGATTCCACCCAACGGTTCACAAGGCTGACGAGATTGTGCTTGTCATATTTTGACACGTTTATGTCATGTTCCAAACATCTCTCGTCTCGCTGGAATGCCACGGTCCACATTCTAACATGCATCGCATGCATTGCTGGCGTCCTCCCTCTCTAAGCAGAGGGTGTGGCTCTGTTTGCACTTGAATGGGAAAGGGTGTGTGAGCCTGATAGAGGTACCATTAGTATGGAGCCTTTCACTGCCTTCCTATGTCGAGTGAAAGGAGGGGGTTGTTCATGGCCGGCCGGCCCTGGCGCCCTGGTCCTGGCCTGGCCGCTGGGGCCTGAATAGAGGGCCTGTATCTGGAGACCCTGTGTTACAACTTCCTGGGACGGGAGTTGTTTCAGCTGGTGTGTGTGTGTGTGTGTGTGTGTGTGTGTGTGTGTGTGTGTGTGTGTGTGTGTGTGTGTGTGTGTGTGTGTGTGTGTGTGTGTGTGTGTGTGTGTGTGTGTGTGTGTGTGTGTGTGTCCGGAGATGGGAATAGATTGTTGCTCTCTCTTTTGATGCGGAGCCAAGGTTGCAGTAGAGTGGGATTTATTTTCGCTCTGCAGTTTATTTGTCTGCCTCCGACCGTTTGACCTCGGCCTGTCTGCTCTCCGGCTGTGAAATGCCCCAAGACCAGATCTGCTCTCAAGCCTTCGTATCGCGGAGCTCAGCTCTAGGGGTCACATTAGCCAGCCCAGCAGACATCTCTTAATTTAGATATCATGACGAGTCTGTATTCAATCGTAAGATATTCAGTGTGCGCCTAGATATTAGCACAATAATAGACATAAATGCACTTTAATAAGTGCATTTCAGTTTGAAATTCAGTAGGTTGTAGCGATGTAGGCTAGATGTTTCTGACATTATCTATTCATGTTCCAAATGGATATATGGCATCTTTATGCAATTGAAGGGTAGAGTTTCGAAAGTGGTATTTTAATTAAATATTCAAACATTTGATCTATAATGTGCAGTGCTAATTTGCGTTCCCCTTACTAACCATACAAGCTAGCACAACCAGTCACGCTTCCTTTCCCATTAAAGGATCAAGAAATATGTGAATAAAGCATCGCAGGACCTTTCTAATGTTGGTAGCATCGTATACCAAACAACTGGATGAACAGGCATGAAGATGCCGTTTACATTTTGATTACCGTTTGTAAGAAGCTTGTCGGATCATCGCGTCATGCCATTAAAGTTGAAACTGGTGCTTTGCTTCTTGGGTCGGTCTTCAGCTCTGGGAGGTTGGGGGGTGGTGGTGGTGGTGGTGGTCCGCTCCAGTGTCCCCTGGCTACAGCGGGGCCCTTGTGGAATCCGGTCGGAGAGGGGCCCTGGCCTTCCAGTCATGGCATCTCCGTAGTTCCCCCCTCGTGGCCCAGGGCAGACCGCGACACACGGCTGGAATGTGACCCCACGCAGTGACCGCAGAGAGATGAAATGTTACACATCTTAAAAATCGCCTCATGGGATCAGTTACGTTGGCCGCAGAGTGTTGTCCTGTCAGCCTGTGTGATCGCCTCAGGTGTCTTTGGCCTGTAGGCCACAGAGTGCTGTCCTGTAGACCTGTGTGATCGCCTCAGGTGTCTTTGGCCTGTAGGCCACAGAGTGCTGTCCTGTAGACCTGTGTGATCGCCTCAGGTGTCTTTGGCCTGTAGGCCACAGAGTGCTGTCCTGTAGACCTGTGTGATCGCCTCAGGTGTCTTTGGCCTGTAGGCCAGAGAGCGCTGTCATGTCAGCCTGTGTGATCGCCTCAGGTGTCTTTGGCCTGTAGGCCAGAGAGTGTTGTCATGTCAGCCTGTGTGATCGCCTCAGGTGTCTTTGGCCTGTAGGCCACAGAGTGCTGTCATGTCAGCCTGTGTGATCGCCTCAGGTGTCTTTGGCCTGTAGGCCAGAGAGTGTTGTCATGTCAGCCTGTGTGATCGCCTCAGGTGTCTTTGGCCTGTAGGTTTTTCCGTAGTTCAATACAAACGTGTGCTCTCCCCCCATTCTATTGTACTCTCTGATCAGCTTGTTGTCTGTGGTAGATGAGGCCTAAACATTTTTTTTGTTCTGTTCCGGTTTCCGACCGACCCTGTTTATGTGCGACCCCAATTATTTTATGAGCTTAAAAAAAAAAAAAAAAAAGGTTTTGATGCTAACTATAATTACGTTTTTGTGCAGCACCTCTGCATTCTGTACAAGGATGAGCGCATTCGCTCGTTTTTTTTTTTACCTATCATTCCCTGCCGCTGGAAAAAATAAAATAAAAAAATAAAATAAATTCCCTACCTACCCATGACCTCTACTGACAACCAACAGGAACCAAACTTTTTTTTTTTTTTAGGCCTAAGGATAGGATGCTGTTGGCTTCTTTGCAAGCCTCTCAAGGAAATGTCCTTAATAGACCTAAGATGCTTTATCAATTCAAGGGTGTTTGACTGTTGAACTTTCAAAGACTGAAAGAATAGCAATTCATAGTGGTTTGTAACTTGGTTGGTTTTGGTTATACAACTCATACTAAAGTGACTGCCCACATTTAGAACATACTAACCAGACACAACTGTCGTCACATTGTTACACTTTTCTGGTTACATCATCATCATTCATTTCAACAACAAAACTGCATAGCACACATTTCTTCATTTTACGGCCATTCCCTCTGTGACTGCCTTGCAATGGATGGGAGCAAACTAGGGGGTTTAAATCATCCACGCCTGAATCATAATTCTTTCTTCACAATTGATTCACAACTTCCAAAAATCCAAACTTCTTTATACTGAATCAATGGCATATTAACAGTATAATGTTTGCTGTTAGGCAGACAACTTTCCCAAGCTTGAAAAGTTCGGCATATGTTTTATATTGCATTGTAAAATCTTGGCAATGGATAAAACAAGACAGTTCCTTTGCAGCAGTGGAGACTCATGCAGTCTCTGACCCCGCCCACCACCATATCAAAAGCCACCCACCATCATATTCAAGCCACCCACCCCGATATCAGAGCCAGGCACCCCCATATCAGAGCCAGGCACCCCCATATCAGAGCCAGCCACCCCCATATCAAAGCCAGTCTTACATGCAGCCTCAACCACTGACAGCTTATTGGCCAGGATGCCGCCAATCTTGCTAAAGGCGGGCTTCTAGAGTCCATACCCACAACCCTCTCTGTGCAGAGTCGAGAATCGATTGTGTAACAGGAATTGTTTTAAATCGAGAATCGATGTTGAGTCTAACATAGACCCCCAAATAACCATCCTCTGCACCGTGAGACACAGAGAGTCCCGTCCCTGCAGCCAACCTCAAAGACCGTCAGGGTCTGTGCGCCCCCCCGACCGGCGGTCTCTGGGCTCTGGCGTCCCCCTCACCTAAAGGCTCCTGCTGTGTGGCCCCTGCAGGTGGATGGAGGCGTGTCTTGACGAGGAGTTGCCGCCCACCACGGAGCTGGAGGAGGGGCTTCGCAACGGCGTCTACCTGGCCAAGCTGGGCAACTTCTTCGCCCCGCACACGGTGTCGCTGAAGAAGATCTACGACCGTGAGCAGACGCGATACAAGGTGAGGACTCGGCGGACCGCGACACAATAACATACTCATTATTAAAGGTTGTGTCAGCGATGTTGGGTGACTTCGTCACTTCTGTTGGTAGTTGAAGCGAGATCCCAAACAAACAGAGCCAGCTCACCCCTCCCTGTCGTGTTTCGTGCATCCAGTAAAAACGATCATGAACGCAGCGCAAAAACGCACAACAACCACCCCTTGTCGGTGATTGGTTGGAACCAATCTATTTTGAATTTTGAGTGGTTGGTAGCACCATTTGTTTTTGGGTGCGATCTCAGAGCATAGGCTGCCTACAGAGACACTGTTTTTTGACAGCCTGCTTATGGGGCGGGCAGCTAGCGGATCGTGAGGAAAGATCAGATGAATCTGGTCTTTTATGTTTTGGCCTAGAATCGCCGATCCAACCTTTGAGTTGGACAATGTTAACGTGAGGCATGTGTTCAACGGATTACGGGGAATGGGTCAACCTAACAATTGTTAATGCTTGGCACTTGATTCTGTGAACATCCTTACTGCACCGACAGCGATATATTGGTTCTTCTGACAAATGTACTTATTGTAAGTCGGTTTGGTAAAAGCGTCTTCTAAATGCCCTAAAAGTAAATGTAAATGTAAATGATTAGATCATTCATGTCATATTTAAAGCCCAAGCCGATTATCGGTAAATACTGTTGTATTCATACAAGTACATTCCCGTCGGAGTAAACCCAAAGCATTTTTTAAACGCTGTTTTTGATTTACATCAAATGGCTCCCTTTTGAACCAATCACAGACAACGTTTGAAATCTTGCTGTTTGTCCAGCGATAGTTCCGTACCTATTCTGTGATTATATTGTGTTGTTCGCATTGCCTAAGGAGTCCCAATGAGGCAGCCCTAGCTAACATAACATGCCTTCAGTGCCACATGAGTTGTGTTCTTAACCACTTTGTGCCGTGACGCTGGCGGCAGCAGCAGCAGCCGCAGAGTGAATAGGTACTCTTGTCTTTGAGACTCCGGCCTGCTCTGCCCTGTGAGGTAATGAATGAATGAATGAAATGCCTGTTTGCTCAAGTATGGCTTCTCTCCTGCAGGCAACCGGGCTCCATTTCAGGCACACAGACAATGTTATCCAGTGGCTGAACGCCATGACGGAGAAAGGGCTACCAAAGGTGACGTCTTGTCTTCTCTTTATCCCCAATCCCACCTTCCTCATTTCTCCCTCTCTCTGTAGCTCCCTCTCCTCATTCAACCACAAAGACATTTCCTTATATTCGCGTTTAGCGGTAACGTCTATGACGCTGCACAGCCTTGCAAATGTCCCCGAGTGGTGCTCTGCCGAAGCCGTTATAGCGAGCCACTCCTCGAGGCGTGCCGGGACAAGTCTGTACGGTCCCGGTTCCCAAGGTTCACTCCATAACTGTCCCCCTGACTTTTCAGATCTTCTACCCAGAGACCACCGACATCTACGACCGGAAGAACATGCCCCGGTGCATCTACTGTATACACGCTCTAAGGTAGTCTCTCGCCCTCTCTCTCTCTCTCTCGCTCCCCCTCCTTCGCCCCCCTCCCAGTGTGTCTGATTGGGATGTTTGCCTTCTGCCCCGGGGCCGGGCAGCCCTTTAGTGTGACAATGCACACACTCCGACTCGCTGGCAGAGTCCCCTTGACAACGATTCAACGAATCAACACACTGTAGGCAAATATAAGGTGAGAGCTCGTTGGGGTATGTGGGCGTGCGTGTGTGTGTGCGTGCGTGCGTGCGTGCGCGTGTGCGTGTGTGTGTTGAGAGATTGCTAGTCTCTTCCTGAATGAGCCGATGCAGAGGTGCCTCCCTGTTTAGCCGATGGTTGTCATTCACTGTAATTTGACGAGTAGCTACTATAATCAGCAGATGCTTCCAATCAAGGCAGCAAAATGGACCCTAAGCCTGCCTTGGGTATATAAACATGCCTGTGTGTATAAAGCGACTACCATCGAGTAAACACACTTTCTGCCCAGAAATACATTATTTTGCCTCCAAGTCCGAGAGAGTCTTGGCGTTTTTATAAGGTGAACTCTGCGGTTTTACTGGCATCCGGGCATGCTGTGAGCCCCCCTAGAGAGGAACCCCAGGCCTCTCCCTGAGAGAAGCCTGCCATCCTAGTTCTTGCTCGCTTCTAGAGAATGTTCCAGTGAGTGTAACAACAACAACACATGAACCAGGGGGCTTTACGTCTGGTGCATGGAGTCAGGAAGTCCCACTGACAGAGACGCGTGTGTGTGTGTGTGTGTGTGTGTGTGTGTGTGTGTGTGTGTGTGTGTGTGTGTGTGTGTGTGTGTGTGTGTGTGTGTGTGTGTGTGTGTGTGTGTGTGTACTGCCCTTGTAAGTTTACTAAATGGCTGTTTGTTGCTCTTAAAAAAAATAAAAGAAAAGGCCTCATTCTCTGATGCCAGAATCCCCTTGCCGAGCTATGTTTATAATTAGCGTTAATTTAAGGGCCGTAGCAAACAATATTGCGTTGTTACATTGCCATTCTTTGTGGAATTCAAGCTGGCCTTTCCCCAGCCGCCTATAAATCTCCCCCAGGCCTGGGAGCTTCCGCCCTGGGCCTGTTGTCCGGCTCCCCTTTCTGCCGCCCCTTCCTCTCATTCTGCTCCGTGGCCTTCATGTGCTCATTCTCTGCCGTGTTTGTTCTCCTCTCAACACAGCCTTTACCTGTTCAAGCTGGGCCTGGCCCCTCAGATCCAGGACCTGTATGGAAAAGTGGATTTCACAGGTAAAAAAAAAAAGAAAACTGTCTCCGGCCGTCAGTTCCCCCCCTGCTCAAAAGTTTGAATATTTTGCAAAAAAAAGCAAAGATTAGCCAGCGACATCGCTGACGCCATCACAGCCACTTTAGGCAGATGTTTTCAGATTTCCTTTAGTATGTGTGAAGGGTTTTAAATGATTGACTGTTGGATGCTCTGTAAACCCAAACCAGACCCATAGGAGTTGCTACTGCAAAAGTATTTTTGGGTGTGGGGGAAGGCCGGCAATGTGAAAGCCATTAGTGATAGTAAGAGCTTTTCCTGTCCTTTGGGCCAGCGCTCGGCTCTCTGGACTAGAGGGAGATTCAAGGCTTGAAAAGTCATGTACTAGTCTGGGACTTCTTGTCTCATTCCTGTTAATTATACATTTTAAAGCTGTAGTAAAGGGTTTGATGTCGGACTCGTTTTAGTCAATGATCTAAATGTATTATTACTATTGAACTTTTACTTTGTCTTGTGTTTTATGTTGGAACTGTGTACTGCTGTCCATCTTGACCAGGTCTCTCTTGTAAAAGAGATTTTAATCTCAATGATAAACCTGGTTAAATAAAGCCCAAAGCCTCTCGCTCTCTCTGTCTCTGTCCCTCTCTGTCTGTGTCTCTCTCTGTCTGTCTCTCTCTGTCTCTTTCTCTATGTCTTCCTCTCTGTCCGAGTCTGTCTCTGTCTCTCTCTCCGTCTTTGTTTCTCTCTGTCTGTCTTTCTCTGTCTCAAACTGCTATTCATTGATTGGTTCCGTTGCTTTGCACGTCTTTCCCCGTTCAGAGGAAGAGATCAACAACATGAAGAGTGAGCTGGAGAAGTATGGAATCCAGATGCCCGCCTTCAGCAAGATTGGCGGCATCCTGGCCAATGAGCTGTCAGTGGATGAGGCTGCATGTAAGACTGATGGGATAACATGTGTGAAGGGGCGGGGCAAGGGCCTGCATGAGTCTCCAATGCTGCAGAAGAACAGTCTTGTTTTTATCCATAAAGATTTAACAATGCCATATAAAATACTTGATAGGCAGAAAACTTTATCAAGCTTAACAGCAAACACTATACTTTTAATAATCCATGCGATATTACATTTATGACATATAAAATACATGCACAACTTATACTTATAAATTAATATAAGATAATAAGATCAATCAATAATAATTGATAATAAGGTCTTATCAATACCAAACAGGGGAAAGTCATTTGTTATTGCAGCTCAAAAGTCAAATGTAGAGGGGAAAAGAGGTATGTGAATAAATAAAATACAACATTGATGTAGTATATTAATTTATCAAACTTGGTCAAATTGCCCCTCCTCCCTCAGTGCACGCAGCTGTGATCGCCATCAACGACGCCATCGACCAGGGCGTGCCCCAGGGCACCATGGCCGCGATGCAGAACCCCAACGCCATGCTGGTCAACCTGGACGCCGACACCGCCCAGAACTACCACGACATGCTGTACCAGGCCAAGGGGCAGAAGGTGGCCAACTCACGCAAACGGGTACGGCAACCCCCAGCCCGGTCCGGTTCACACCCGCGCCGTGTGTTTCCGTGGATGTTAAAGGACCTTACAGGGTGCATTCTCCCCATGCTGTATCTCGTCCATCGGAGGAGACGTAAAAACCGAGGTCCTGTCTCACTGAGGTCATACAAGATCCCAGGGCACTTATCGCAAAGACTAGGGGTTTCCCCCGGTGTCCTGGCTAAAACTGCCCAACCAGGCTCATTCAATCTGAACCCCAAATCATCCTCCTGTATAATTGGCTGACTCATTCATTCCCTCACTGTCCACCTCGAACTGGTGTGTGGTGAGCACTCTGGCGCAGATTGGCTGCCCCCCACCCAAGTGGGTGCTACACACTGGTGGTGGTGAGTGAGGTCCCCCCCCCTTCCCTGTAAAGCGTCTTTGAGTATCTAGAAAAGCCCTATATAAATTCAATAAATTAAATGCAGTCCATTCCAATATTTTTTTACCTTTTTTTTTATGGAGCACTGTAGGGAGGCATGTGGCTCAGGAGCTAGAGAGTGTGGGCTGATAACCGGAAGGTTGCTAGTTCGATCCCCAGCTCCTCCTAGCTGAGCAAGACACCCCATCCTAACTGCGCCCAACGAGCTGGCTGTCTCCTTGGGGACAAAGTTATTCATTGTAAACTAAACTACTACATGAGATTGCAATTTGTAGCGTACGACTCCTGAGTCGATGCACGCAGTACTCTGCGCCAATGCCTGCTTGGTGTTGATGTGTGGATGTTGTGCAGCTGGTGGAGAACGCGGACGCAGAGAGAGACGTGTACGAGGAGCTCCTCACGCAGGCCGAGATCCAGGGGAACGTCAACAAGATCAACTGTAAGTCTCACCAACCCCTGCCCCCCTACCCTCCTTCCCCACCACAGAATTATTCATTCTAAAGTAATCACTGGTCGAGACGCTGATGTGAGCCACTGGGCACACTGGCAGTGTGTGTGTGCACGTTATTGTATGGTCTGCGTCGGTGCGTCCCGACGAGCCTTTGATCGGGTTCTGTTCCGTCGTCGGACAGTGAGCAACGCCCTCAGCGCGGCGGAGCAGGCCCTGCTGGCGGGAGACGAGGACCGGCTGTTTGACGCCCTGAAGGCGATGGGCGTGCAGAACCTGCAGGCCCAGAACAAAGGCTGGTACCTCAAGCAGCTCCTGGCCGACCGGGAGAACAAAGAGCAGGTAGGGAGCCGCTCACCTGCGGAGATCTGCTTTTCGGGTTTCACTGCGGTCCGCCTTTCCACAAGGAAGCACTTGTGGTATCAAGTGGGAGAATAACTAATTGAGGAATGCCCTCGAGTGCTTCCAGCCACGGAGCTGAAACTCAAGATTTTAGTGCACTTACATTTCCGTACAAACGAAGGAACATACTTGAGTTTTTCAAGCATGGATTTGGACTAATGTGCCTTTAGTCACATGTCTTTGCGCATTGTTTTCATTAGTTGGTATCGGCATTGTGTAGATATTTC
>NC_044061.1:4492390-4504890 GCF_902167405.1 Gadus morhua | reverse complement strand
GCGAGAGGAAGTGGTTAGGGCCCTGTGCTTCCTGCGGGATTTCAACATGATGTGTTTCATGTGCTCGTCATCTGTGAGGGAGTATTACGGCTGTTCCGGTAATGGTCCCCATGAGAGCAACGGCATTTGCTTGTTGCAAACTAGTCTTCAGGTCTTGGTGGGGAGCAGGACAAGAGTAAAAGTGGCCGTGTTCACAGCCCTGGATGGGTTTATGACTCGGCCTTATCCGCCGGTTTTGTATGAGGACATGTCTGGAGGAGCTTATCGGATGTCCTGGAATGCCCTCTGTCTTTTGGCAGTTGGCTAAATGTGTCTCCCAGTCCCAGTTTGGCTCTCGGCCGCAGTCATCAAACGGGATGTAGCTAAAGGGTTACAGGTGTTAAAACAAAAGGTTTAGTGGGTAATCTAGTACTGTCAGTGATTAAGAAGTGGTTCTTATCTCGGGCCCAGCCCTTCTTCATCCACTTCCTCTTTCCTCCTTTCACTCACAAACGCGGGTTCGCAACGTTTGCACAAGTCGCGTCAAGCGAGCTCCGGCAGTCCAGCCAATCCCCGGCCCCGACTAAGCCTACAGACCTACAGCTCACCGAGTCCCGCTCACCGGCTGCCCTGACTCATCTCTTCCCAAAAATATCAATTATGAACGGCGACTGCAAACACCCAAACAATCATCAGCAGCTCGCTGGGATGGGCCTTTGTTTACTATAAAGAGAAGGGCTCCGCTTACGGCCAGGGTGTGTGGCTAGCTACAGATGGCAGCGCCGTAGCTGCCGTTTGAACATGAAACCAGACTTCCAGAGAAGGTAAACCAAGCCTGCCCCCCCCCCCCTCAACCCCAGCCCCCACCCCTTCTTCTGGTTCATCCGCCCCCTAAAGCTTACGCAGAGAGGGGTGTAGATCACAGAGAGTGGGAGGTCCCAAGAGAAAGAGTTGCTTAGTTTTTGCTGTGTAAGGGGGAGGGTGGGGGGGGGAGAAACTAGTTTCAGCAGGTAGCACGTTTGAGTGCACACTCACTCATGCACACGGTCGGCGGTGAAAGAGTGCCATCTGGAGGCAATTATTTATTACTACAGCACATGAATTTAATTAGGGTGTTGTTTGAAAACGTTGGGAACATTTGTCCGTCTCTTTCTGTCGACATGAATAATTACTTGTAGAATGAGTTCCTCATGTTTTGGGGATGATTGTATGTTGATTGACTCGTGCTCTAATGCTTTGTGTGTCTGTACGTGTGTGTAGGAGACTCAGGATCCCTCTGCTGTCCTGTGGCTGGATGAGATTCAGGACGCTATCCTTAATGCTAACAAGGACTCCCAGGAGGCCCTGCAATGTAAACACACTCACCTATAACTATCTTAACCTTTTTCCACATCTCCACGTGTCGTATTTCAGGGGGATTGAAACCACTTTGAGCAGAACAACCTATCTTCAAATCAATAGAGGGTGTTGGAAGCTAAAATTAAAAAAATCTTTAAATGATTTTTCAATCTTCTTCATTGTCCTTTAAACTACACCATTTCCTTCGACCCAATCCTGTCTGCCACTCAGAGTATGAAATACCTGCTTTCTGACGTCTGTTTGTGTGTGTCTGTGTGTGTGTGTGTCTGTGTGTGTGTGTGCTCTCCCTCCGGCCGTGTGTGTAGTCTCCAAGGCCATCCAGGCCATCAACGAGGCGGTGGACAGCGGCGAGGCGTCCCAGACGCTGGCCGCGCTGCGGGGGCCTGGCACGGGACTGTACGGCGTCACGGCCGAGTGCGCCCCCACCTACCAGGACGACCTGTCCGCCATCAAGGAGGGCAAGAAGAAAGAGGGTAAGAACGACGAGACCGGGGACGGAGGAGTGACCGCAGGAGTCATGCCACACGCTAACACACACGCCTTAATTTGAACAGGCCCTCAAAACCCACCTTTTTAAGATTGCTTTCACCACATAACCTCATCCCCTTCTCTGCCCTTCTTCCTTTTTTTTTTTTACCGTTTCGCTAATATACGTTCTCATCATATGATTTTATTTTTTGTTCACTCTGTAAAGCTGTACTTGGAAAAAGCGCAATATATATCGAAAGAATTATTATTAACATTATTCGGTTGAAGCGGCGACTCAGTGTTTGCTTGTGGCCGTGCCCTCGTTCCAGGGGACAACGGCAGTGAGTGGATGAAGCACTGGGTGAAGGGAGGACACAACTACTACTACAACACCCAGACGGGAGAGGGCACCTGGCTCGAGCCCGAGGAATTCCTGCAGAACAACACTCAGCTCAACAAGGACGAAATTCAAGTACGGCCCTCGAGTCCCCGAATGCCCAGCGTTTCTTTGTCGTGAAGCTTTCAACGGCTCGTTTAAACAATTGTTTTATTCTCTTCCCCTTCCCATCAGTCGGTGGTTTCCGGGGTTACCACAGCCTACAACAGAAAGCAGCTGTGGTTGGCCAATGAGAGTCTTATTACCAAGCTGCAAGCTCGTTGCCGTGGGTACCTGGTGAGGAAGGCGCACAGGGACCGCCTGGACTTCCTGAAGAGCCAGGATTCCTCTGTCACGTGTATACAGGTAAAACGTCCCCAACCGTCATGTCTGCCCTCTCAGGAAGACATGGACCCTGACAGACACAGACACAGTCTGTACACCAACCATGCAGCTGAAAATGTACGCTGCCAGTACTTTAGAATCACGCCGTCTTGTCTTCCCTTTGTTTCCCCTCAGGCCCACTGGAAGGGCTTCAAGCAGAGGAAGAACTTTAAAGACCGCAAGCAGCATCTCAAAGACCACAGCGACGAGGCTGTCAAGGTGACTGGATATATGATATAGCTGTCCTTCCATATTGATGAACATTAAAGGCAGTATTCCTACAGAGACTAAAACGTGTCCTTTTTCAGATCCAGGCAATGGTCCGCATGCACCAAGCTCGCAAGAAGTACAGGGACCGACTGAAGTACTTCAAGGACCATGTGAGTACCCAAAAGCCCAAAGCATTGGTATACAAAAACACCTGTCTGGACGTGCAGCGCAAGAAACCCCACGATAATCCCAGCTACTTTGTAGATTCTAGATTACAAAGATTGTCACTTAAAGTGGCCGTCACATAATTAAAACACTAAGTCATGCTGCCTATCTCCCCCTCGAGCACCCAGTGACATTTACCATCGGGCCTCTGAGATCTGGGCTACTCTGATTCACTATGCTGGGTCACTATGGTTATAATCTGTGACATTAATAAAGCATGTAATTGCTGTTTGTGTCTGCAGATCAATGAGGTGGTGAAGATCCAGGCCTTCATTAGAGCAAACAAGGCCAGGGACGACTACAAAACGCTCAGTGAGTAGGATTTCTAAAGATAGTGGCAGAGCAAACAGATCTATCGCTCTTTGGCCTTAAGTGTGGTAATTAGTGGGATTAGATTTTAGCCTATCTGATAAATCTTTAATTAGTTGTCGATTTTCCTTTACTATAGAATCAAGAATAGGATTTCTAAGATGACTGTATCTATCCATTTTAATACTTATTACTACACCGGCGGACTGCTATAGCTTTCAAAGTCACAGTCCTTCCTCCGTTGCTGTTAAAAGTGGATGTTTGTGATGCGGCGGCGGGGGTGGTTTTCCTAGTGGTTTGACCCCACGACCCCACCTAACGCTTCCTTCTCCCGCCCTAACCCCCACCCTCACTCTTACCCTCACCCCCAAACTCCCGCCCACGCAGTCAGCGCCGACGACCCCCCCATGGGCGTGGTTCGGAAGTTCGTCCACCTGCTGGACCACAGCGACCAGGACTTCCAGGAGGAGCTGGACCTGATGGGGCTGCGCGAGGAGGTGGTCACCAACATCCGCTCCAACCAGCAGCTGGAGAACGACCTCAACCTGATGGACATCAAGATCGGCCTGCTGGTGAAGAACAAGATCACGCTGCAGGAGGTGGTGTCTCACAGCAAGAAGCTGAGCAAGAAGAACAAGGGGCAGCTGTCCAACCTCATGATGATGAACAAGCAAAGGGGCGGCCTCAAGGCGCTCAGCAAGGAGAAGAGGCTGAAGCTGGAGGCGTACCAGCACCTCTTCTACCTACTCCAGGTACCCACTATCGGCACTCTCGGTTTGAAACAGGGACTCTTGCCAGACAATATCTGGTCGTTCTCTTAATGGGATTTTTGTATTGCACCCCCGTGTGAAGCAGTCATTGTGTTGTTTTGTCAGTTAAGAATGGAATGGTGGTCCCCAGCGGCGTGAAGACTGCAGTGTTGACTGCCGGGTTTACTGGCATATCATACTGCCGTGTTAACACGTGGGGGTCTGATGCACACGACATGTTGCAGTGTATGATCCAGTAGGAGTCACAGTAAGGGAGGGAGGGAGGGAGGGAGGGATGGATATAGAAAGTTGACAGATGGATGAATGGATACTTTATTGACGCCAAAAGCGAAGACCTCTTTCGAGACGCACTCCAATTCACACAAGGGATTGAACAGAGATTTGACATATAGATTGAACATAGAGATTGAACATATAGATTGAACATATAATAAACGGCATGTCTTATTCCAGACTAACCCAACGTACCTGGCCAAGCTGATCTTCCAGATGCCCCAGAACAAGTCCACCAAGTTCATGGACTCCGTGATCTTCACGCTGTACAACTACGCCTCCAACCAGCGGGAGGAGTACCTGCTGCTCAAGCTCTTCAAGACGGCTTTGCAGGAGGAGATCAAGTGAGTGTCGGCCATTATTAGTAGCACTAAATAATGGAGCATTGCTACTTTGTCAGGGCTGTTCGGGGCCGGTGTGATTACCCATTAACTCACCATCCGGAGTGTCAAGAGCAGGCAAACGCATTAGGCCCCTTTGTCAGTGCACAGGTTTAAAGATCAGTCAACTTGATGGGGGTACCGGTGAGGGTTGTTGTGGCGTAGAAGCGGGGATCAGCCATATAGTTGTACACGGGGTTCTTGTTTCTGTGCTTCAGAATGTGAGAAGTCACTGATTGGTATTACATTTGGATTCTATACATAGTCACTCGGGTGGGGATCTATTATTGATGTGATCTATATATCTATATTTCCTGTCCTCTTTTTCACAGATAGAATATTCTCCATTCTTGAGAACCGGGAGGCTCTGGGCTTAGCATGCTTCACCAAGTAGCTAACAATCTTAGAATTTTGAGCATGCGTATAGTGGGCTTTTAAAGTGCCCCCTTTATGAACACTCCTCAATAAAGGGGTGACCCTTGGACCAGGATAATGATGGATATATATGCTCTTCCGGATTCGTTGTCTTCACCGCAACCCATGACGCTCCCACTCTGTCGCCCGTCCCCCACAGATCCAAAGTGGACCAGATCCAGGAGATCGTGACGGGGAACCCCACGGTGATCAAGATGGTGGTCAGCTTCAACCGTGGCGCGCGGGGCCAGAACGCCCTGCGGCAGATCCTGGCCCCGGCCGTCAAGGACATCATGGACGACAAGGCGCTGAACATCAAGACCGACCCGGTCGACATCTACAAGAGCTGGGTGAACCAGATGGAGACGCAGACCGGAGAGGCCAGGTGAGGCCCCCGCCGTCCCCCACCCACGCCATCTGTGCTCATTACATACCGATTTGGAGGCAGCCGTGATGCTCCTACTTGGAGGAGGGGAGCGTGAACGCTGGCAGCCTTAAGGCTTTGCAAAGGGTTGACCTTTGCCTTTGCTGAGCCCCAACCCTTTGCTAAGCGTTACAAACCAAGTCGTACAGGACACCACCCTTTCGTACTAGGGGGGGGGATGACCTGTACGACTTGGTTTGTCTTTACAAACAGGTACAACATTGAACTCTTGTGGGTCGGGGCGGAGAGTACTAGCCTGGTCGTACCAGACTGTCGTACTTCATTTCATTTGCCCACAGAGTCTGGCCACTCTCCATTGACAAACGTTACCTCACTTGAAGGCGGGTGTCAGTTGGAGTTTAAAACTATTGGATCTGCCCGGTGCCACTCTGGATATGCCATAACTTATCGCTAACATTTGGTCGTGATGGCCACTCCATCTTTTCGCTGATTGGGCAGCCAAAAAATTTGCTCAGCCAAAAAATTATCCCGCGAATACACCGCTTATCCAGACCTTGTACTAACGGGGAAATGAACATTTAGCGGAGGTACGTAGGCGGGCCGACCCAGGCTAGGAAAGTACGCCATCTTTGCTAATTTCCGACTGTTTTTTTTTTTATTCACACTATGCTGCCCCGCTCTCTCCCCGTCGCCCCAACAGCAAGCTACCGTACGAGGTGACCCCGGAGCAGGCCATGGCCCACGAGGAGGTGAGAACCAGGCTGGAGGCGTCCATCAAGAACATGAAGGCGGTCACGGACAAGTTCCTGCAGGCCATCGTTGTCTCGGTGGATAAGATCCCGTAAGCGATCCTCTCTGCCTTTATCAGAGTCTGTTGTTGTTGTTGTTACGGTCGCTGTGGATCCAGCTTCTAACTATCACGTGCTGTGCTGTCTTGTTTGGGATCCTCCGCCAGGTACGGGATGAGGTTCATCTCCAAGGTGCTGAAGGACACGCTGCATGAGAAGTTCCCAGACGCCACCGAAGACGAGCTGGTCAAGGTTCGTCGCTGTTTGAATCTTTCTCCCTACATCAAACTGGATGTAGGGAGTTTGTACTGGAGTTTTTCTTCCAAGCTTGTTCAGCGATGCTTACCTAAGCCTTTCTTCATTCAAACCCTTTCTCTCTCTCTCGCTCTCTCTCCCTCTTTCACTCTTTCATACACTGTCTCCATCGCCACCATGCCACTCTTCCTCTCTTTCATACTTCTTTCCTTCCCTTAATTCTTTCTTCTTCTCAGCCCGGCTCTGCCTTAGCCCTTTCTGGTGGCCTGTTCTTCCCCTGGCGCCAGCCTCTTTGTATTGGGAGGGTTTGGGCGGGGAGTAGGGGTGTCCTTCTCTCTGCTGGCTGATCTCAGGTGAGACTCCTCCTGGATCCTGTCTCCAGCTACTGCATTCCTACACTCTCTGGGCTTTCTGGCTACGCGCTTCAGGCTTTCTTTGGATGATTTTCCCATTGAAGTCAAGTTCTAATGAAACTACTCTAAAACATGGATCTAATTAAGTCTCCCTTACCGGGCAGATTGTGGGCAATCTGTTGTACTACCGCTATATGAACCCCGCCATCGTGGCCCCCGACGCCTTCGACATCATCGAGCTGTCGGCCGGGGGTCAGCTGACCACGGACCAGCGCAGGAACCTGGGCTCCATCGCCAAGCTGCTGCAGCACGCCGCCTCCAACAAGATGTTCCAGGGGGACAACGCCCATCTCAACCCCATCAACGAGTACCTCACCAACTCCTACCAGAAGTTCAGGTGTGTGTGTGTGTGTGTGTGTGTGTGTGTGTGTGTGTGTGTGTGTGTGTGTGTGTGTGTGTGTGTGTGTGTGTGTGTGTGTGTGTGTGTGTGTGTGTGTGTGTGTGTTGCATCGCTCAGAAGCAAGGGGAAGTCTTCACTGCTGTCATGTTGTGTCTAATCAAACGTCCGTGCCCGTCGTGTCTTCCACCACAGACGTTTCATCTTGGCCGCCTGTGACGTCCCTTCGCTGGAAGACAAGTTCAACGTGGATCAATACTCAGACCTGGTCAACCTCCAAAAACCAGTCATCTATATCTCCATCGGAGAGGTCATCAACACACACACAGTGAGTTTGAGGCAGACTCGCACACGCACACACAGACACACGCACACAACGATGTGAACTCAATCTGATACCTCTATAAGCTACATTAAAGACTGACACTGTGCTGATTCCTTTGCCTTTGGTTTCTTTTTGCCGTCTTCATGAGTGACGGTTTGTGACATCCTTGCATTCTCTCTCCTAGCTGCTCCTGGACCACCAGGACGCCATCGCTCCAGAGCACAACGACCCCATCCACGAGCTGCTGGAGGACCTGGGAGAGGTGCCCACGGTGGAGTCCCTGATCGGTGAGTCCCAGGCAGCCGTCAAGCTCCTTCCAAGCTCCGTCTATGGATTAGCCTACCGCGCTTTTACTGGTATGATATTAGCTGCTAGGGTTAGGGTTATTTAGTGACGCGAGTCACTCGAATGCTCACAGCGAAGGAACCATAGAGTTTTAAAGCATCCAGTTGAGTTGCATGCAACCCGGCCAATCACAACTAGAGTAGGGCGGGTCTTGGCGTGGCCATAGTAGGATTCGTAAATACGCTTCCTCGAGAAGGGGAGGGTCAACATGGTTGGCGTCATGATGCAGCTCTTGGTACCACAGTATGATGGTTCTGAGGTATATTGTTTGGCAACCTAGTGGACGGGTAGTCGCGCCAAGACTACTGAGCCATGTTGGCTCCATGTGTGCTCCAGTAAACACTGGCTGTCCAAAACAAACTTCCCGCTGAACCATAAAGCTTGTCTTATCTTATCTTACAACACCAGGTTGTGAAAGAGCTCGATCTTTCATCACTACAACCACCTTTTGAACCTGCCCCATCCCTTAAACGGCTCTCTCTCTCTGTCTGTGTCTCTGTGTGTCTCTCTCTCACTCATCCAGGTGAGAACCCGCTTCCCCCAGACGACCCCAACAAGGAGGTAATGGGGAAGACCGAGGTGTCGCTCACTCTGGCCAACAAGTTTGACGTCCCCGGAGAGGCCAACGCCGAGGTGGACGCCAAGACCCTCCTGCTCAAGTACGTTATCAACACCCCCCCCCCCTTGTGGACTGTGGTCTAACTTCTGAGTTATTCCTATTGGGTCTCATCATGTTATTTTCTCCTTATCTCTTCCAGCACCAAGAGGCTGATCGTGGATGTGATCCGGTTCCAACCAGGAGAAACTCTCACTGAGATACTGGAGTCTTCATGTGGCCCTGAGCAGGTTAGAAAGAACTTGAGTCTAAACTAAATCAGCTTACTCACTTGGATCATTTACCAACGTACCTACTGCTCTGTGTTTGAGATATTCCTGAAGTTGTTAACATATTAAAGTGAATCTCAGTGATGCCAGTAACGCGTTACTTAGTAACGCAGTAGGTACGTTGGTTAATGGCCTCGGACCACTTTTTTCAGTAACGAGTAATCTAACGCGTTACTATTTCCAAACCAGTAATCAGATTAAAGTTACTCATCAAAGTCACTGTGCGTTACTATTTTTTTACTGGATCACCGATTGGCGTTGAGAGCGATGGAGTGGTGTGTGTTTGTGTGTCTGCCTGTCTGTTTGTGTGAGAGTGCGTGTGCGTGTGAAGCGTAAGTCTCAAAAGACTTCAATTTATCAGAGGCGAGTACCGACCTTGACTCTCCAGAGGCAGGGGGTGTTGTCGCAGCTAAATGTAACTAAAGTAACTTGTAATCTAACTTAGTTACTTTTAAAATCAAGTAATCAGTAAAGTAACTATGTTACTATTTTAAGGAGCAACTAGTAATCAGTAATCAGATTGCTTTTTCAAGGTAACCGTGGCACCACTGCTCTTAACGCCCTTCAATTAACTCTCAAATCAAACACTCGGCCAATCTATGACATAAACGACCCATCAAACACTGAACCCATTGCTCTGGACACCAGGAGCTGGAGTACCAGCGTGCCATGCAGAGGCGGGCCATCCGCGACGCCAAGACCCCGGAGAAGATGAAGCAGGCCAAACCGGTGGTGGACGACAGCCTCACGCTCCAGGGCAAGAAGGACAAGATCAGGAGCAACCTGGAGAGGCTGGCGGTGCTGGGCCGCGTTCAGCCGGAGAACCGCTACCAGGACCTCATCAACGACATAGCCAAGGTAAGACCACAGCAACCCGGTTGATTTCCTCTGCTGTTCCTCGTGAGGGTCAACAGGGGAGCCTTTTACATAATGGATGAAGTATATAACGTGTGGACAGTATAGTGGTTAATGTTCCCCATAAACACAGAAACAAAAATTGACCCTTCTGCTAGACCTAAACACAAGGGAGTTCAGACAAATGAATTTCCAGCTAATGTAGGGTCCTTATATCCTTGGATATAGGACACAATACACGCCAGGAGGCTTGACCTGAGCTGATATTAAAACCCTGCTCTCAAGGGTAACCCGTTACTAATCCCCCATTGCAATTTGTGTGTGTCTGTGTCTGTGTCTGTGTCTCTGTGTGTGTGTGTGTGTGTGTGTGTGTGTGTGTGTGCGTGCGGTGCGATTTCATCACACAGGACATCAGGAATCAACGGCGGTATCGCCAACGCAGGAAAGCTGAGCTGGTGAAACTGCAGCAGACAAACACCGCCCTCAACTCAAAGACCAACTTCTTTAACGTGCAGATCGACTACTACAACCAGTACATCAGGACATGCATGGACAACCTGGCCACCAAGGGAAAGTAAGTGGATTGAAATCACATGGATTAGCCAATCAAAAGTATAGAGTCATTAAAAAAACAATGCCTCTGATATGTTGCCAGCACACTCACGGCAAGTCATTTATATATATGTGCATCTTAAAAGCCTCATCCCTGGTTTAAAAATAGAAACAAAAGTAGTAAAAGTGTTTAATGTTGATGTTGGCTGATAAAATGCCGGTGTATTGTTGTACGGTTAGGAAAAACCTGATCTATGGTGAGGAGGTACATCAATCGGCCCCGATTGTCCATCTACTAACCGAGTCAGAAGCATGAGAAACAAGTGGCAGCATATGATAACGTGTTTCTCCCACAACTCTGTTTGTCAAGGAAATCGGGCGAAAACAAGGGAAAGAAGAGCAAACAGACGTCCATGAAATACAACGCCCAGCGTCTCCACGAGAAGGGCGTGCTGATCGAGATCGACGATCTGCAGACAAACCAGTGAGTTCTGCTTCCATCAGCGAAGGGCTTTTCGAGAACGATGTTTAGAGATGAACTGCTGTTATTGTTTTCTGAGACTAGCAATCCCACTCGCCGTGGGTTCGTGTTTTCAGTCAAATATATTTCATTTTTAGGTTTGTGGTTCATGGTACTGAATTGAACTCTCTCTTCTCCTGGTATTCAATATGGCTTTTAGCCAATCTTTGCATCCGTCTGTCGGTTCATGATCATCTCTTCTCATTTCAGGCTGAAGAACGTTATCTTTGAGATCTCTCCTTCAGAGACAGTCGGAGTGTTTGATGTGAAGGCAAAGTTACTGGGTGTGCACTTGGAAACGGTACCATTACAATATCAGGTAGGATATCCACAAGATCATCTTTATTTCCGTCTCTATTTCCAGACCAGAATTTCCTCATTAAGTGGATTTGACTGGAATAAGCAGGAAATGGGCTTGATTACCTCTGTCTTGGAATAACAACATCCACCTTGCAATCTTTCCACGGTGCCTCCCAGGATCTCCTGCAGCTGCAGTATGAAGGCGTGGCCGTGATGAAGCTCTTTGACCGGGCCACCATCAACGTCAACCTGCTTATATTCCTGCTCAACAAGAAGTTCTATGGGAAATAAAGGAAGTTGAGAGACCATCTAGAGACTTACAACACATTCCCTAAAGTGGATTGCTAAAAAAATTGCAATACTTTCCATTTATGATTCCCTCTGCACTTCTTGCATCTGCATATGCAAATGTATGTGTATTATTTTGATTAGGTGCATCACCATATATCATTTATGATTTTGTTGCTGAAATTTGGATTCAAGACAATTTTTGCGTTGTTGTGCTAAGCATTGCAAATATTTTGTGCATGAGCTTTGATTGCTTGCAGAATGATGATTTTATGTGGGGAAAGAAAACAAGAAAATATTTTTATTTCACTTTTTCAGCCGGAAGTTTAAGACCTTATATCTCCCACCCTCCCCAGTAATAGAGTGCTGTCGTACTTCACAGCAGGGCTGTAGTACATGTTTCATTATTTCTCCAACTCGTCCTACATTTGGACTCAAGCTAGCTCCAGCTTGCCTGCCATAGATTGTTTTTAGAGCTTTTTTTTTTTTCTAACAGAAAAAGGCATTCAAAGGGTTAGTTTTGAATAGTTGTGCCAATAATTAGAGGCACTCTTAAAATTCTGCATTTTGTATTTAATTCCGAAAACACTAGTGTGTTTATATTCCTAAATATTTATTTCAAATAACCTGCCTACTGTTTCAGTATGGATTTTTTCAGTTTGAATTTGCATCTGATATCACTGCCCATGGCCATTTGACCTATATATTGGTTGATCTTTGACTCAACAAACATCTCTACCAGCATTTTGAGACAAAAATATGCCACTTCTGTCTCACACCGCCAAAGCTTTCCTTCATCTTTAATCTGGCAAAAAGTGAAATAATGTGTCTTGTCCCTTCCAAAATAGACTGGATTTGGTTCTGTTTTATGGGCTTTCCCCATTAAGTCTGATACACCTTTGTTGAGGACTTCTACTCTGTACTACATTGGATTGGCTATCATTGTCACTGACCTTGGAAATTAACTTTGCTCGCGCATATTTGTTTTTATAATGTAATTCGTCTAGCAGATTCAGCAAACCAGCCATTATTTATATTTTGTATGTTGTCAGTCTACAATAATATGTAGTAAATGTTAATAACTACAGGGACAGAACATGTGTGG
>NC_044061.1:4442390-4487390 GCF_902167405.1 Gadus morhua | reverse complement strand
CTGTATAATTCCGATCCCAAGCCAAGGTCTTGTTTTCAGCATTCGCCTTCTCAAGGCCAGTTGCATCTGCCCTCAAGTGTCTATTCAAGTGTTTTCTAAACTCCTGGCAGAAGAACAGCAGAACACTGTACTGGACTTTCAGAAGTGCAAATTCGCCCACCCCCTTGAGGCCATTAAATAATTCAGATGGGATTTTATACAGACTTTGGCAAAGACAGAATAGTAGATCAATGCTTAGCTCTGGTTGCATGTTTTTCCCAGCCCCACTTTGAGAGGCACAGTGCTTGTAATGCTCTTATCACTGCAGTGCTTTGCAATAGCTGAACACCAGTATCTGTGTCCGTTCTCCGAGGAGAGTACACAACCAGGGTATAGAGGGGCCAGGTAAAAGTCCCCTTTTTGGGCTGGAAGAATGGGCCTTTGAGGCAGAGCTGTGATAGTTGCACTATGACCGCGGTGCAGAAAATCAATCCCAGTTGTTAGGCAAAGTGGCTTTTAAGCTGTGGGGATCCCTTAGCCTAATGGGAAAGGGAAACTCCTTATTCTGAATGGCCGCTGAATTTCACTCTTTGGTGGTTATGTATTACCTACCGCCTGCTCCATTCAAACCAAGAGTACAGAGTGTGCAGAATAATGGTCCTACAGGGAATGCCGCAAGAAGAAATGGCTGATACATTTGAAAACATGAAGCTGCCTTTGCAGTGTATGTTTTTGGATTGTATGTATTGTTTTAATAAATAATATAAAACTCAAACTGAATCCTCTCTCACAGTATCAACCCCTCTGAATTGAACGCCTACCTCTGTCTTATGTCTCTGTATTGCTTAGGCTAGATATGACTATATTTTTCATCTTTGCAGTCGGGTTTTGCTTATTAATTATGATAATATATCAATTGAATTATTATAATAATAATGTATAAAATAAAAATAATGGTTTTTATTTATTCGGAATGCCATCACCCTACATAATCTAGAAAGAAAAAGAAAGAAATGGCGATTCCTACCAAAATCCCAGAAAGAAATATTGTTTTTGTGGTCACAACTCACTGCAAAGCCCATCTGCTGTACGAGTCTCGTAAGCCTGGGAGATCTGACCGCTGTTCGCCTGTGCCCCCACTCCCCAGGGTGGCTTCCCCTCAGGGCTGGACTCTGTCAGAGGGACCCGTCACCATGGACTGGTGGAGAGGGTCCACCGGAACCGCATCAACTCCCCGCTTCGCCGGCCCCTGGACAAGCACGGACGGCAGATATCCTTCACACACTTGACGGCAGGCAGGCCTTCTGAATTCACAGCGTCATAAAAAACACACCTTGCAATGTGGATGTTATCAAGGCGTCAACAGTAATGTCAATATGCGAGTGGTTTTTGTGGTCATCAGGTTGGTGTGTTGTGTTCTGTGGCAGAGTGGACTGGGATGCCTGAGTGAAGGCCCTGGTTTGAGCTATGTCTATTAGGGATCGACCGATACGGATTTCTTAGGGCCGATACAATACCGATATTTTTTCATCAGCCTTAGCCGATACGCCGATACTGATATCAAATGTTACAAGTCTCAATTTAAAAAAAGGAACATTTATTGTACTTCAATATAAAAAACAATATTTAACAAATAGTAAAAACAGGTGAGGTAGAACAAGTAGATGAACAATATTTAACAAATATTATAAACAGGTGAGGTAGAACAAGTAAAAAAAAAAAAAAACGGCGAAAATCAGCCGCGTATCGGCCGATACCGATACACGTAAAAACCGCGAATATCGGCCGATAATATTGGCCGACCGATATATCGGTCAATCCCTAATGTCTATGATATTCCTCAGTACAGGGCAGCTGTATGGTATATTGTGTTATTGTGAACTGTTATACATTTGCAGTGGTTAACAGATACGTGTCAACGTTGCGCATCAATGACAATGACGAACTCACTGTTTCTACGTAGGTTTTAATTACACCATTGCTCTATTTTGCAATGAAAAATCCACTGTTTCTCCATGGAGAAACACGTCTTGATTACACCAGGGCCCTCTGTTGCAGGTGTGAGTCACTAAATGCTTGTAGAATGCAACAGGCGCGCACTCACCCTGGCCTCCCTTCCCCTCTCAACTACGTAGGCATCCATTATTAAAGTAACGTCGCTACGACTTCCCCATTAAGAAGCATCGGATTGAGAAATCACAGCATCGACCTTTGGGGATTCCACATCCACAAGGCTGGCACAGCAGTATGAACCGGTGTGTGTTCGAACAACGGGAGCCTTGTTATTTGATCCTGTTTGAAGTGTTGTGGTCTGTTGTTTGAAGCCCATATAGCAAGTGGAAGACGAGCATTGTGCACAATAGTTTGCCTCAGATTGCTTAGCGATAGGTTCCCATAATGAAAATGAATATTTAGGGTTTGCAATTTGTCTATGATCAGCCTTATCTTCCATTCCTATATTTAATTTTAAGTGTCAGAGATTGAGTTGATGATCATTCTGCGCCGAATCACAATGCTCTGTAAACTGTTGGAAGAATTGGTTATTGTTGCGGGTCTTGTATCACTTTTGAAAGGCTTACAACATGGGAATATTTGTAAATATTTGCTCAAGGCAATACGATTGTCTCGTCCTTAGAGACCAGATTGGCTTCATGGTTGAAGTGAGTGCTTCTCCTGTTACTTTGGCTAGGAGCTTGGCCATGTTGTAACACACGGTCCAGACTCTAGACTGACGTGTAGTAAGCAATAGGACAAACTTGGTGGTTTATTGTTTCTAATTTGAATGGTAGTCCACTGCTTCGGTCCAATGGTTCCCACTATGCCCGGCACAGATCCAAAACATTCCTCACTTGCAACTACTCCACCGATCAAATCAATGGAGGCCTTTTTTGTTTTCGGCAAATGCAGCTTGCAGGCCACCACTCTGAGTTGGCAGAAGTTTCTCCATAAAGTGTGTGTGTGTGTGTGTGTGTGTGTGTGTGTGTGTGTGTGTGTGTGTGTGTGTGTGTGTGTGTGTGTGTGTGTGTGTGTGTGTGTGTGTGTGTGTGTGTGTGTGTGTGAGATTTGGGTGTAGGCTTAATTTTTTGGCACTTGGCATTTTCCTATGCAAGTCGGCTTTTGTTGGAAGCCTATAAAAATCATATAGCACTGTATGTGCTCAAAGGCGAGCACTGCAAATGTTCTCAAGAACATCCATTTTTGCTAACTTTCTTTTCTATTTTTTTAACTCGCCACAGATTGTTGGCACATCTCATGGCTTTCTCTTGTTTTGTTTATGGTCGAAAGAGCACGGAGGTTGCCTGATGTAAGGCTGAGTGCAGGAGCGCCTTGCTCAAATTACAGTCAGACTTTGCTTCTTGTTTGGTAGTAAGAGTGCTAGACACAAAGCCATGTGACCAAAATGCAAAACCGACAATCCTTGAATTCTCAGCTGAGGAGTGTGAACATACTATTAGTCTCTCTATTTGCTCGTGTGCGCTCAAATTTTAACCGGCTTTCTGTCTCGGGAAAACACAGTTCACCTCTCTGGTGACAGTCTTTTTTTTTTTCTTCTTTTTTTTGAAAAACACAAATTGGTCAGTGCAGCATGTAGTCTCACAGTGAGACGAGGGAGGCCGGGCCCCAGACTGTTTGCCCAGTGAAGCTAGGGTCATGCTCTGGAGGTTTTTTTTCTGTTCTGTAGGCAGCATATGTCCCTCACAGTGGAAGCTTGTTTTCTTGGTTGTTTTACAATTTTAATCTGGCCAAACTAGACAGCTGGTGTTCTAGAAACTTCCTTCGTTCCTCTGTCGCTTTCTGAGCAAATGTCTTGTGCTTGACATTTTGCTGTACACTGGCAGCAAAATGAGGCTGCTATTATTTAGTGAAGTCGAATTGTGATGTTTAAGACATTAAGAGTATTTCAGCTTGTACCAAAAGTGCCATCTCTTTCAAAATGCTTGTTGCAATTAATATACAACAATCTTACCTTAACATGAGCTGAGATACGTGTTTGAGGTATCAGTATACCACAGCTCTGATTTATTCAAATGTAATCTACATATCAATTTAAATAAAGGAGTTCTGGCTGAGTTTCTTCCTGATTGTCCAATAAAAAAAACAAGACTTCCTTAGTGGTTTGAATATTTTGAATTCAACCCCCAAAAGCTTGGCCACAACACTGACCTCAAATAACCCATCAGCTATTGTCGTACCTAGAATGACGTTTCATAGCATAGTTGTGGCCAGATTGTCTGAAAATGTTACAGCCTTTAACAATGATCGTGAATACTACATCTTCTTCATAACTCCCGTGGGACTGGATAGTTCCTGGATAGTCTCTTGTTGGGGTGCCTATGCATTGCTTTGAAGCTCACGTTCAATCTATGTTGTGTGGCCGTCATCAAGACACACCGAGTCTATTTCTGTTCTCGGGAAGGACGTATGTATCAGTGCCCGCCTCTTGCCATCACGGAATACTCATTCTGCGGCGCAGGCCGTCCGAGAGGCCGAGTGACGCAACGTTGGCTCCAGTTCTGTCACACCTAGCCTTTGTCATTCTGCCATTAGTCCGGAACGTTCTATCCTGGTGGCCGACCGTCAGCCGCCAGCCGTCCACCATCTCGTGGTCATTAGGACTGGTTTCATCTGAAACCAGGTTCCCTAGCGATCTGTCACCACACTGACGCTAAGTGTTACATAGCTTTGGTGTTTGTGTATTTTTGGACTGTGATGGATCTGAGTTATTCGTTTCAGTGCTATAGGTTTTCATACATGCACCGAAACAGTATTCTGGTGGAAAGTAACGTTTTTTTACATTTAGGGCATTAAGCAGTTGCTTTATCCAAAGCGACTTACAATAAATACATTTGTCATAAGAAAGAGAATGAGATGAAACAATATTGCTGTCGGTACAGTTAGGATGTTCATAGAAACAAGTGCCAAGCACTAACAATCGCCAGGTTAACCCATTCCCTGCATACAACAAAGCTAGCTAGGATAAACTAGCTAGCTAGCTAGTATCATACAGACAACGAAGGCATCAGGCCCTTCCGGTCTGGTGTCCAGACATGGCCTTGTAAGAGTGGCGGGGGACTGTGACGCATTTGAAAATGTATGAGTAGGAAGGATATCCGGACTGGAGCAGGATATGGTGCGGTGAATGGACTGAATATACGGTCTGAATGAAGGGGAAATCATGAACCAGAAGCTTGAAGCAAGCCTTGAAGAAAGCCTGATGCTTCTCCTTTTGGCCTGAAGCTATGTGTATATATATGTGAATATCGTGTGTGTGTGTGTGTGTGTGTGTGTGTGTGTGTGTGTGTGTGTGTGTGTGTGTGTGTGTGTGTGTGTGTGTGTGTGTGTGTGTGTGTGTGTGTGTGTGTGTGTGTGTGTGTGTGTATATATGTATATATATGTATATGTATATATGTATATGTATATATGTATATGTATGTTTACAGGGAGCCAGGGTTAACATTGTAAATGGAGTTCTCATTTTCAGTAGAAAGTTTATTTTCTTAATTAAAACAATTATTTATTCATTATCCTCCTCTATTTATAACCAAATATACTCCATCTTGGTCAATTGAGCCTCTCACTGAAAAGAGACAAACTTGAAAGATTTCTCTTTCAAGAATGTTTCATAATTTATTCTACTGTGGTGTCTAACGTGGTTTGATCTATAATCATAGCTGTGCAAGAATGCATCACGCAGTGATATAACCTGTTTGACAAGATTGTTTCATTCGCCCTGGCGTAAACATAAGACTCTGTGTTAGTCTACATTTCTCTCTTGGGGAACAGGGATACTACAGAGTGGTTTGAGGGACAGCGTTGTGATGGCTTAGCCCTATCAGATGTGTCATCAAGGAGGCAGTACCATGCACTAGCACAATATTTCTAATTTACCCACAGACAAACAAGAGCTTGGCTCCCGAAACACGAAGACTTAAGACGGGAGGGAGCCACAGAGTTCCTCCCTGGGCTGTGGTCCTACCCTTGCGGAGACAATGTCAGGAACTCTCTGGAGGCATTCCATGCAGGAAGCATAATGCTCTCATTGTTCCAGTGGCTCTTTCAACAAAGCTGCTACATTATTCACACTATTATTCACACTTGCCTCCCAATCGCCGTTATAAATGAGAACATCCACTGACACGCATGCATAATAAAATTTTCTCTCGCTCGCGACACATTCAAACTGTAGCCTGTGGACTTTTAACGACAGGCCTGTTTGTAAGGCCTCCGTTCTCTGGTGTGGTTGATTTCCGACCGCACAGATTTTGGTTTCGCTCGTCATTACATCTGCCTTGATCTCTTCCTTGCTCTCCGTGTCTGTCCTCCTGCTAGTTCCTTGTATTGCCATCTGATGACGTTAATGATGGAATGACTGCGCTTGTGTCATAAGAGAAACGCTATGTAATTAGTGTACAGTGTATTAGTGTGTTTCCTTAACCAAAGTCCACATTGAGAGCTCTCCGTACGCGACGGCGTACCTGTCCCCGCCCCCGGACAACAACTGGAGAAGGTGAGCGAAGCCTGCAGCCAGCCCCCCAGATCACCCTGCCATCGCAGCTGTCTCCTCACTGTCTGCTGCTTGTTTACTGTTTTCAGGTTTCTCTCCTCTGTACCCACCAAACATGGTTAATAAGCAGCTATTCCTCCATCCCCTGTCCTCTCGTCACCTAACCCGAGGAGAACCCCTGTTCGTCTGACTTAATGTCTACAGTGCCAAAGCCAATGCATCCCCTTTGGTTTGAGATGTGTCTGTTGTCGTCCCCTGATGAAGCTGCTCTGTGGTCCCTGTTTACGGCGTTTAACAAAAGGTGTTTGATGGCAGCCCTTTGGTCTAAAGGTCAGGCCCCGGAGCCATAGTGACGTTGTCATGTTGTCCCTATTCCTTCCTACTTTTTCATTTTTTTTTTCGTTTTCTTTGCAGTGTCAAAAATCACAGAAATGTGTCTTGATGACTGCCAGTGGTAATACACTCGCCGCTGAATACATAGTGTTGGCCAACATCTCCTTTTCCCGCTGCAGCTGCCTGGCTGCACCTACCCCAAGCAGTCGTTGTAATTACTGGATGGGCTTTCCTTCTTTTGCTCGGTGTTTACAGGGGAGTGAATTATAGCTCTGCAATAAAAGAGCTGGCAGGCCACTCCCCTCGCCGCTCTCTTCCCCTCTCGCTGCTACCTCTCGAACCGTGTGCTGTACGGCTGCCCGGCCTTCCTCCACCACGCCGTGGCCGTGTCTCGTATCCTGACATATGTAAAGCACACCGTACGCGGGAGGCCTGCCAGCCCCCGTGTTGGCTGCGCAGGAACATGACCGCCGAGGGGAGGTGCGTGCGGTACACGCCCTTGGATCACTGTTGTCCTAATGGAACAGGTTGGCCGCCACACCTGACGCAGCCAACAGACATCGGGGCGCTCAGTGTGTGCGTGTTTCTGCATGGCTGCGTGTGAAAAACTGAGCTAACCGTATCTTCCAAATATCCCCATTCCGGAAGTCGTTCAAACGTGCGAGTCTGTAACCGGTTTTGTAACCTGATTCGTTGGGATGGCACGAGACAAAGTGGACACTTTTAAAAAATGTTTTTCGGGTTTGAAAAGAAAAGGCTCAATGTGGGTTAAAATACAAAGTAAATCTGTTGTATGCATTAATGAGGTAATAACGTTGTTTAATCCGTTCTTCCCTCCCTGCAGATGAATCAAATATGAATATTTGAACCGTTGTAATTACCTATTCATAACACGGTAGGCTGTGCCAAATATTGACACATTCATGTAATCCAAACCATTCATGCTTAATGTGTCCTCGTTTTGCACAAGGTTAACTTGTTTTCACTATGTACCATTTACAGTTTTGTATGCAGTTTTAAGAAAAAAAAAAAAAAGTGCAATCCAGAATTCACAAATGAATGTGTTCCACTTGCAGATATCTCTGTTTGTAATCTATCCGTCTCCCTCTCCCTAATCATCTCGATCCCTGCGTGGCTGCCATCCGTTATGTCATGCCCTCGCAGGCCAAGTCTGTCCTCAGGAAGCAGCCTGCCTTCCCAGTGTGTAGAAGGGATTTGCCCCCCCTCCTCCTCCTCAGCGGTGGGCCTTTGGCTAACGTCTGTCTCTCACTGGCATGTCCCACTACCCCTCCTTGTCCCAGGCTCTAACAGTTGGTTGTCTGTTGGTTGTTTGATTCGTTATCGCTGGCTAAGGAGGTTAGCTTGTTTCCTTAGCATCATACCTACCAGTAGCTACTCCAAACACACTGGCTGTTTCCTGGCTTGGTTGATTCCTGGGCCGTGGGCGTGCGTATGGATGTCTGAAAGGGAGACATTAATAGTAAAATGCAGTTCTTCTGAGCTTGATCCTTGGCTACAGGCATCGGCAAAGGGCAATGTAAACAGAATCCATTAAACACAGTGCAATGTTTTGCCATAAATTAATTAATAAACATAGGCCTAGGAAATTAAAGCCCATGTGGCTCGGCTATCAGCAAAAGGCTGTTATTTCTTCAAATATGCACTTTGTATCCTCCTGACTGCATGCATGTGTTCAAGCCTTTTGTAAAATGATGAGTGTCTCGAGAATGAAAACCCATCTTCCCACGCCTCAAGAGAAGATTGAGAAGGGGAAAAAGTGCAAGTTTCACACAGTCTTTGACTTATGTGTCTCAATTGAAAGCCAAATAAGTACTGAAAGACAAATAAGAAAATACTGTCAATACATTGTGTGTGTGTGTGTGTGTGTGTGTGTGTGTGCGCTCCTGCATGGAGATTGCTGAAAAGTGAATGTTCTTTCCTCGAACAAATCTCCAGGCCTGGTGTCCCTGCAGTGGCAGATTCCCTGCAGCTTTCTCTCTCAGGAGAGCTGAGCAGGAAGTGTTTATATCCCCGACCACATCTTCCCTGGATTACGACCAGTTCAACCCTGGAGAGGAGCCACAAATCCTTTTTAACCCTCTCAGCGTATCCGCTGCAATCCACGTTGCTCAGCGGGAACTGGCCGCTGCATTTCGTTCCGTGCAACCGGCTTATTCTCAAGCACTGTGAGAGGGCAGCCGTGAATGCGTGATGGCGGGTTTTCTTCAGAGGCAAACATCACCCTGTTCCGCTGTGGCGGGTGGTTCCTTTTTGACCCGTCGACGGTGAATGTTTGTGATCGATTGATCCCCCCCCCCCCTTCCCCCCGTGGCTCCAGCTTCTCAGTGTTGAGGCCGATCCGAACGCTCAGAAGACTGACCGCTCAGTGCTCTGGGACTGTCAGGCATGACAGAAATGTAGGGGGAACTGGGCTGTTCACACAGCCTCTAACCTCCCTTTGGCTCAGCAGTCTGGCCTGTGTGTTTTATGGTCTGTCCAGCTCTAGGAGGGTGGTCTTTTTATTTTATTTTATTTATCTTCCCCCTCTTGATGCTGTGGCTTTGATGCTACGTGGAAGCCGTGACTTTACCTTTGCATTCGTACGCAAGCCCGGACTATGAATGGTCTTGTTAGCAGCTAACACAATACTGAACAGTACAATATCATTTATTATTTGCTGTGGCGTTTTGTGGATCTGGATGCAAATTGCGCCAGATTAGGTGTTATGTGATCCTAATCGAATCACAAACCTGAAATGAACAGTGTCATCCTACACTAAGTTTGATTTGTATATTAACATCAGAAAACGGTGAGATTGAAAAAAAATACCTTTCAACACATTACGGCGGTCTGTAATTTCCCATCTCAGTCTGCAGTGTGTTCTGGATCAGTAATCACTAGTCTGGAGCAGTTAAAACATGGGGAAAGTCCAGAGTGTACTGCCCAGGCCTGATTACTCACTCCTCAGGGCCTAGACCTCAGCTTGAACCCCCAGTCCGTCCCAGAGGACCCAAGCTGTGCCAGGACACCCGGCCTGGGTCGTAGTCTTGCTCCAAGTCCCACGTTCCTCCTCTCCCTCTTTATCCAGCTTTCTACTCACCTACCCTGGGGACCCAGTACCCAAATCAGACGCTCCCTGGAGAGGACCGCGGGGAACCAGTGTTCCCGGGGGGGGAGAGCCCTTCCCTGGAGCCGCCATGGGGGGGGAGGATTCAGTGTTGTTTTCATCTTGCACATACCCAGCGGACTCATTTCCACACTTAAATAAACAAGACGGTCGCTTCAGACAACACAGCGGTTCAGACCCCTGCACTAATGGGATCCGCGTGTATACAACTTCTTCATGGATGCCCGTCACTTCTCCCCCCGCGTCTTGGCTCACCGATGACACCACCTTTATTTCATGGTAGGGGGTCGACGTTTGTCGCCAAAACTTTTTTTTCGGTCGACTTCCTTTTTTGATGTTGACCGCCAGACGACAAAGAGTTTAAACGGTTAGCTGACATTTTTTCCCATTTAAGGTTGAGGGAAGGCTTTTGTGTCGGTGACAATAATAATAATCGTATATTTGATGTTCCTTTTTGTTATCGGGTATGAAAACCACTCCCTACGTCTTTCAGACCGTTCATTATGAGAACAAGGAGTTCTGCACAAACATGTGGTTTAGCCCAGGAGATGGGCCCACGTCCTCCACACGCATCGTCTTCCTTCAGACTGAGCTCCGCATCCATCATGACCTTATTCCTAATTTTTCACTTTTCTTTTAGTTTTCCGTACAACACGCATCAGAGAATTCGACTCGGCCGCGATGTGAACGCCGTCGTTATTGGGTCTCTTTTCAGTGCCTCGGCACAACACTTGTTTACGCAGTCTCTCCCCGCTGCACGCAGACCCCTAGTGAACGCGGCTGTGTTGCACCATTATCCTACCCCCACCCCGGCTCACACTGCCCCCCCTCCCAGTGGGAGAACAGCTTGTAATGAACTCCAGGGATACATGTTCCCAAAGGGTCCCCTGCAGCACATTTCCTGGTCCTCGCACTTCTTGCTTTATTTTCGTGTATTTTTATTTTTATTTTGGATTTCCTTTGGTGGTTGCCTTTTTGTTCCTCTTAAAAAATGTCAAGGGCTGCATAAGACACACACACACACACACACACACACACACACACACACACACACACACACACACACACACACACACACACACACACACACACACACACACACACACACACCCCGCCATGCTCTTTTGTCCTCTTTGTGAACTCTGGGATGGAAGTGAGTCCTTTCCTTCGGCTTCCACCTCTCATTCACTAAATGTCGTTCTTTTCTCCTTCATCTGTGTCTGTGTGTCTCTCTCCTCCTGTGTTTTTGAAGGGATCAGCAGACATGGACTGAGGAGAAGCGTCCTGGGTTTAGATTAATATCCCAACTCAACAGGTGACCTATGGCCTTTCATCAACTCCTCCATTGGTGTTCCTCACTTTATCTGTCGCTTGTCGCGCTTATCTCCCGTTCCCACCGCCCAAGAACGTCCCTTTCTCTCTCCTTTTGCAATCTCACTCTTTTTTTTTTTCAATAATTTACTGGTTAATATATCCTCTTGTAAATCCCCCTCCTGTTCTTAACATCTTGATAATCCCTCCTTCTCTATCTTGGTGGAGAGAACGGAAGACCTTGGGTGATCCGCTGTTTCACCGGAGTCGTTCCTCTTTCTCCCTCCATACTAATCAATAATTCTTTCTGAATAACCCGGCTCTAGGATGCAAGACCTGCTGCTCCTTCACATCTAACCTCAAGGCTCCTCATTCCCATCCGCGTCATCTTTCCGCCTACCTAAGCCTACTTCAGTCTTTTCAAGTGCCCGTCTTTCAGAATGTATGCTTCTGCATGAGATTCTTGAACAAGGTACAACGAAATCACGGGTTCCCTTGCAATCGATCCGACCAATAATCGCAGTAACTAGAAATATTTAAACTCTTCTACTTGTATTCTGGGTTGGCGTCTTTTGGAGGCCAACTCAGTAAACGTTATTTCAAATAAACATGTTAGCCAAACACCCGCTGGTAGCAAATAGCAGAAGAAAAGAATAGCTGGTTCCCCTTCTGGCTCCGCCCAGGTCTCAGTGCTGTTGTAAGGGAACAGTAAGTGCATCACATGGACGTTTGGAGAGGGCCTGGGCTGCATTTAAGCATACATGAAGCCCTTGAGCCCTAATGGATGGTACTAGAGAAGGCCTGAGTGTGTTCAGTAGGCCCAGATCCTCAAGAGCACTATTGAAACCATGTGTCATCTTATTGCTGGGGTTAATTGTTGGTTGGTGATCGAGAAGCATCTCACTTACAAACCAAAATATAGCATGGCATATTTTAATGAAACGATGGCTTTGGCTGGTGCCAAACATAAAGAAAATATGTGCACATCATTTATTTGAACGTAATATGTTGGACGTTCTCATCCAAGCCTTATTTAATTTCTGTCCCAAAACTTGTTATGCAATTCCAATACCAGATAATGGAATTATCTTAACTGAAAAACAGACTTGTTTAATCTTTTTACTAATGGTTTATTTACATATTTAATTTTTTAATTATTAATATTTGTATCTTTCATTCCCAAAATAGTTATTTCTATTTTAAGATCAATGATACTGTCACTGATTATCTCAGATTGGGGATCTAATTTAAAGTTGTGACCCTGTAAAACAAAATGTTATTAATTTAGGGATTGATCACAGAATAATATTGGTATCTCAAACCAAACATGCTTCATCTTGACCATTATAAAGATAATCCAAGTTATTCCTAATGATAAGAAATTAGCCTTATGTCTTCCTGCATCTGTCGTTTCCTAGAAAGCATGGAATGACTTGGCTGCACTTTAGGAAACAGGGCTATGTCCAAAGGCAGAAGTAAAATGCTCCAAGATTGGAGTTATGTAACCCTGATAGGGCCAAATGATACCAGACACTCTACAGCACAAAACTGGCACACTTTCAATCAGAAGGGAACCGCAATCTTGTTCAAATAAAAAGGTGTACCAATGTGTTTGGATTTTAATTCCAACAATAACTCTAGGCGTCTGATTAACAGGTCATTATAGAATGGGATATCAGTACAAATTACTGACATTTCCATGTCTAACATAAAGTAAACTGACTCATGAATAACTTTGGTTAGAAGCTGTTTGTAATTATCATGACAAGTAGGCTTTAAATAATTATATACCGGAGTTCGGCACATATTTCACACTGCCCTTAATTGTGTGAAATCTTCAGTATAATACCTTTTTTTATCATAGCACCTGCATTATAACAGCAATTAGCCTGTCAAACAGTTGATTGATAATGAACAAAAAAGCTGAAATCATTAAAATATGCCCTGGAAGAACATTGTAGAGATCTGCGGGTCTCATTATTTTGTGAGACAGCTGACTCTGTTTTATACTTGATTGCAGCAAAAGGCCACAAAATATAAGTGTGAAAAAACGTATAAAACTTGTGCATTAAATTGCTAGATTTCCAAGTGTCTGGCGAGTACTTTGTCAAGGCACTTCAAAATGTGTTCACCAGGCCTCGTGCCGCCTGCAGGTGGAACAAGTTCTGTGTGTGGGTAGAAAACACAATGCTGACGCCATTGACCTTCTGGACCTAGAGCCATCCTTTTGGCCTCCATCCGAAAACACGTTGCATAATCTTGTTGCTCCTCCTCCTCCTCCTCCTCCTCAGAACCAACTCGGACTCGGCCCTCCACACGAGCGTCATGAACCCCAACGCCCAGGATCCCTTCGGCATGGGCCAGCAGATGGGACGAGGGCCGCCCCAGCGCCCCAACGGTGAGTCCGACTCCGACCTCGCTGGAGGTCTCACGTTCACCTCGAAACACAAACGCAAAGAATCCACCAACACACAACAACACAACGCAACGCAAATGCACCGAGTCGAGCACATTGAATGGTCCCCAGGGCTGCGGCCTCTTTGTTAAGGCGGGGAATGCTCAAGGGCTCTCCAGGAGGGGGAAGGAGATGGAGGAACAACCAGGGAGCCTGTGCGGCCCAATTTGATTCACTTGCTTGAGTAAATCAAGCACTCGAGGGGCTCTCTGGTATATGTTAATAAGGCTTCATCTGGCCAGAGTTTGAGTGGAGGCATTTGTCTTCTCTGTAGAAACATGGTGTGCCAAATCTTAATTTGCCGCCAACAAACCTCCCCTTCAAATTGTTTTAATCGCTGCATATTTAGGGCTGCTGAGGCTTGAGTGGGTGCTCCACTACTTCCTCAGGCATACAACGCAAAACCCAGCAAAGCACGGGTTGTTTTGCACACTCAGTATGCACACTGGGTGCTGAATCGTTCGCAGCTGCAAAAAACACCACATTCTGGAGGTGTGCTTCAACAATGTTTTCACATTCATTAAAAAATCATGATTACAAATAAGGTGATCTTATTGGCGTTAACTAGTGGGTTTAAATAATGCAACTTGTGATTGGCGTGCATTAATGAGTAAAATGAAGGGATGTTCCCAGCATTAACATATTGAAAATGCTTAAAACCAATTTTTTTCCTTTGCAATACCATAACAAAAATGGTGCTTGCCCCAATTATTTTTTTCTTGCGGGATGTGGATTATTTTCACCAAAGCAAAGGTGCCGCGAAAAAACTCTGCTTCAATACCAGAGCCCATTGAAGTCCTAAAGTGCAAGTAATCCTGCAGTAGTTAAAACATAGATGGGTGTCTACCTGAACAATATAATGAGCACCATGGGAGGGATAGGCCCTCCAGAACCCTCCAACCCACCGGCTACAGCAGAGCGTTGCCCCTGTCGCCGGGCCTGATCCACATTCACGTACGCGTGGCCCGGCGGCTCAGAGGAGAGGTGTCGGAAGTCAACAGGAAACCAATTCGGTGGCGCTGAATAACCGCTGGCGCGCTCCCGACGCCCCACCACGAGCTACACCGCCGCCCCGCCGCCTAGCCAACACAATACTTTATGAGTTGTTTGTGTTTCTCTTCCTCCGTCACTCATTAACAGAGTCCACCGCCGTTGTACAGTAGCTGTCCACACACATTGGCTGTCCTTCCGTAATCCTCCCAGATCAACCGAGTGATTGATGGCGATTTAAACCGCCAGCATCAGTGATCTAGTTGGGGCTCTATTGCTCTCTCTACAGCCACGAGTTCCTTCGTTAAAGTCCTGCATTCGGTTGGGTCTTTTTACCTTCGTATGATCGGCGTATGTGATGTCCTTTTCCCCCCGTCTCCTACCCCCTCCCCCTTTTGTATTTCTGCTCCTGTTTTTTGGATTGCGGATGGGTGGGGGTTGGACGTTGTTTGGCACCTGTTTTATCAGATGGTGTAGCTGACGAGGCATGCAGCGATGCTCGGGCTCTCTCCTCAGCCTACTGGATTACAACTCTCTTTGTTTAGCCAACACGTTTGAACAGGATATTGGCTCGAGACCCAGGCCAAGTGTGAGTTTGAAGTACAAACAGAGCGGGCTGCCGTGGCCCTGGTGCCTGAGGAGGGCCCTCGCGCCAATTTCCCCGTGCTCACCTTCGCCCTACAGGGGGGGAGGGGGGGGGCGTGGCCACCAACAAGCGCCCGCCGCTCGTAGCATGTGTGTGTGGGTGTGAGGAACCGTCAGGTCTTCCATGATCTGTGGAGGCCCCCTCCTCAGCCCTGTAAATCTTGTAAGGGCAGCTGTGTTGGGATGGGGTCAGTGGAGCAGTGCAAGGTTCCAGCAGGCCCCTTTAGTCATACTATGGCTGGTCGTGGGGCACCCATGGAGAGCTGCACAGGCTGGGTGGGTGTGGTCTGCTCATAAAAGGTATTGTTTAGCACTGGAGGGTGGGTAGAGTACACGCTGCAGGGGCAATTCTGTTGCTTTCGTCATGCGCTGTAAATCAAATTACCTTTCTGATACCTTTAAAAATGTGCATTTTCATACCCGTTGTGATTGCCCTCTGTTATGTTATTTGTGTGTTATACAAATAACATTACCAAACCGCACACCATATAAATGAAGTCTTTGCTTCCACATATTGAACACCAAGAGAATGCACACAATCACATCAGTCAGAATCGGGCGGCAGACCAAAGGCACCGACCTAGTGGCCATGACAGCTCACTGGGGGAGGAAGAGGAGGAGCAGGAAGTGGGAGCCCTGTGGGGGCTCCTCAACACTTATCTGATCTCACGAATCAGACTCCCCAACCTGAAGTTTGATGGCAGACGAGCAAGAATTCAGGAGAAAGGGGGCAGCTCTTTCGTTAGGTTTGTGTTTGTTTCGACCAATCGTGTTGCCGGAAGCAGGGGATAGTATACGCGTGATTGGTTACAGCGAACACAAACTTGGCCCAGCAGTTAGAAATTGCTAAAACAAGACGGACCACTTCCCCTCCTGAAAGCTTTGTCTAATTGGGCAAATCATTTTCTCCGTCTCCTTAACGAAGCAGGAATCAAGGCGTGACTCCCCCCCCCCCCCCCCCCTTCAGTTTCTCCGGCCCGGTCTCTGTGTCGTTCCCCCCCCCCCCCCCCCTCTTAACCACAGCAGGACTGCCGGATCCCATATTAGCACGTGTCAGGATACTCAGATGGCTGTGTGTGTGGCTAAGCCCCCAGCTGATTAATTCAACACCCGGCCAGGACTGACAGCGCTGAGTCACCGACACGTCCCGGTATAAACCGTGCAATAGCCCGGCCACTCAGCTGCTCCTCCTCCTCCAAGGCTTTATTTATGTGTGCGTTGCGGGGTGTGTGTGTTTTTTTCACCAGCCCGTTCTGTTGGTATACCGCGGCGCCCGCAGGTGTTTTGTGTCGTACACACCTCGCTACGCCTAGTAGGCGGTCGATTCCTAGAACGCGGCGGGGGCCATTTTAACCTCCGAGTTGTACCAGGTCCGTCCCTCAGCCCACTCCCTGCTACAACCAGACCGGATCAGACTGGAGTGCCCTTCTGATGCTTCAGACTATTGCTTCATGGTTCCACCGGCAACTCTCTCATTCTGTCTCATCTCTCTCTCTCAGAATTGCACGGGCAATTTGGGCAAAAAACACTATCACATTGTTAATGGAAAAGTGGCTTATAGATAAAAATAGATGGATATAGTGAAACAGTCACTGAGTGTACCAGAGATCAAAAGACACACACATAGCTGTTGTTCTGTTCAACTGAATTAGTTATCTACACTGGTGAAACCCGCGAACGGACGAGGACTTGAATGACCCTCAAAGAGACAGAGAGGCCACGAGAGCGAGGGGGGGGAGAGAGTATATTGAGCTGACAGCAGTCGATTGGACCAGAGCACCCGCTGCCAGGCTAGACTCAGCGTAAGGAGAGGAGAGGTTGGGAGTGAAAGTCTGCATCTGGTGTCAGGCCTCCTTGAGCGCACGAGGAGAAAGGCGTTCTTTGTGGCACGAGAAACAACGGCCTTCTCTTTGTATTCTTCCCCCCCAGACCCTCCTCCTCCCCCTCCACCCCCTGAAAAACAAACCGCAGACCTCCCTCCCTTCTCCACTCAATCCCTCTATATCTCTTTCTTGTCTCCCTACTCGGTGAGCTGAGTGTTATCGTGACGCCAGAAGGAAGCACAGCTGTTGTATTTTACCAAGCAGTATGCAGTACGCGTTCACGACCACATGTTCTCAGTCTTATTTCCCTGCCGGGCAATGTTTTGTTATGTCTTCAACCGAGACAGATTGTTGATTTCCGGTTGTCTTCCGCTAATCCACTGCTCTTCTGTCTCCCTCCTCTGTCTCCCTTCTGTCCCCTGGATGATGCGGTCCTGGACTGCAGCCGGTGGGAATGAGGTGGAGGTCGACGGCACTGGCGATGGTGAGTCGCGAGCTCCCCCAGGATCTGTGCGATAACCACAGCTCTCCCGCTCTGTATACTCTATACACGTCTCTGTCACTCTCTCTCTCTCTGTCTCTCTCTGTCTCTCTCTCTCTCTCTTTCTCTGCCTCTCTCTCTGTCTCTCTGTCTTTCTCTCTCTCTGTCTCTCTCCCTCTGTGTCTCCGTCTCTCTGTCCCTGGTCTACCGTGACACTGTGATACCGCCCTGGCCTCATCTATACATCCTCTCTCACTGTCTGATACCCTCACGATGACCTCCTCTGCCGGTTCAGTATGGTTAACGGCGTGTGTGTGTGTGTGTGTGTGTGTGTGTGTGTGTGTGTGTGTGTGTGTGTGTGTGTGTGTGTGTGTGTGTGTGTGTGTGTGTGTGTGTGTGTGTGTGTGTGTGTGTGTGTTTCCTGTCTGCAGTGTTCTCCTTTCCCTCCATGTCTAATGAGGAGGGTCTGCTAGGCGTCAGCAAGCCCCTGCCAAAGCAGCTGTGGGAGGCCAAGGTGAGGCCATCTACATTCACATTTAGGACATTTAGCAGACGTGCATTTGTCAGAAGAGGGAGATACAATATATCGCTGAAGATCCAGTAAGGATGTTCAAAAACTGTTAAGTTAACCCCTTCCCTGTATACAACAAAGATAGCTAGGATGAGATGCTACACAATGCTAAGGACTATTTTAAGTGCCAGGACGTACAACTTATTAAAAGTGCGTACATTAAGAGCCAGGATGTACAACTTACAATAAGTGCGAAAGAGGGGTGGGTAGGCTATGCAGTCTAGGTGAAATCTGAACACGTGAGTTTTCAGTCTTTTGCTGATGCTGGTGAGCGACTCGCAAAAGTCCACCGGGCAGTCTCACCCAGGTCCAGGGTTCCGCCCTCCAACGGCGTTAGAAACGCTGGGCTCTTTGGTGGCTCTCTCCTCCTCTTTAAAAGGGGTTAACTGCGAGTGTTGCACAGTACAGCGAGGTGACTGATGAAAACGAATGGCCCTGAATACAATTCCCTTGTTTACCCTCTGCCTCAGGCTGGCAATGAGAGTGAGCCTAATGAGACACTCTAGGTAACAAACTGGGAACGGGGTTCTAGGTTATTGTCACGGCTAGCTTATTACAGTTGTAGGAGAAGGCTAAATTTGGACATGGGTTTCGCTTTGGTTTGTTAACACAAACCTTGTAAATATTTACTCTTTCAAAAGACATTCATCTTTTTATCAAGGCAATGAATCATAGGAATTTACTTGTTTTCACACAAAGGGCATGTAAATACTTAGTAATACCCAGCAAATTAACCATTCCCTCCGTGATGAAACTGTGTGTTTTTTCTAGGTCCAGTCCCTGGCTTCTCGACCTAAATCCTGTGAAGTGCCTGGAATCAAGTAAGTCTTCATGTGAATCCGCAGCTGTAGTTCTGTGCATTACATGTAAGCTGTTTAGGGGCCAAGCCTTAAGGTCATTGTCGGAGCATCGGGAGTATTATGGAGTGTGTTTATACATGGGGGTCTTAATGGGGCTGTGCCTTTTTTTAGTGGAGCCCTCAATCCACTCAAAATAGGGTGCAGGTGATCTCTCCATGCCGCCCTTGGGACACTTGCGGCGCATGACAATGCCAACTATGCCGACCTACAAACGGTCCCGCGTTCTACATAGCCACGTGGCACTCCGTTTCCTCTCCGAGAGTCCATCCAGTTCCCCTCCGCATTCCCGGCGTTCCGTCCCCACTAAGGACGTGACCCGTTTCGCTCGCCGCTTACCCAAAAAGAGGAGCATATCTCCGCTAAGAGGCTTACGCTGATCTCCCCCCGGCGGCATGTAGCGCGGCGTCAATGAGAACAAACAGAGGGGAGGCTTATAAAAATAGAAATTAGAAGGGATTGCGTTCACGGGAGAACACGGCGGTGGGCTGGCCCGGTCGCGGCCCGGGCTCCTCCGTGTGCGCGTCCCAACAGAAGGAGGCCCCGCAAGGTGTTTTTGTTACGAGGTGGCCGACGTTTGCACCGCATATTGTTGTGTTGATCTCTGTGTGGGCAGGAGCCGGTTTGGGGGGGGGGGGGGCGGTGAGTCACTGCTCTACAGCTGGCCCCGTCTCTCACTCGGGTCACCGGCGTACCGACAGCAGGGGAAACAGGAGAACAGACATACTACTCGGAGGAGGAGGGATTGTGTCCGGCTGGAAGGGGGGCAGAGGGGAGGGAAAGGGGGAGAGAGTGGGGGAAAGGTCTCGCAGGGTTTGTAGCAGATAAAGCTTGAGACACTCCGGATGTCTCCACCGTCTCAATTCATTAGGCATAACAACCGCGGCGGACAAATGCTTTCTCTCAAGTGTCAGTGGGCAGTTCTTGGAAAACGCAGTCGCCAGAGTGCTGCAACGTTGCAAGTCACGACAGCTTCTGTTTATATTTGCGGTTATTTTCCTTTTTCTTTGGAATGCATGTCCTGAAAATCCCAATGTGTGGTAGACTGATTCACTTCCTGTGCGGCTGTAGACCAGGGGAATGTTCACAGTAGATGGCAGCTGTTCTGTCAAGGTGCACAGGCACCTCTCCACACGTTTGACTCACTGCCTCGTTCTATAATTCTGTATTTTTTTTCATTATTTCACTGTTGATCTCTCTTGTTCCCTCTTGCTCTTCTCTCGTCTTTCTTTCTTTCTTTCTTTCTTTCTTTCTTTCTTTCTTTCTTTCTTTCTTTCTTTCTTTCTTTCTTTCTTTCTTTCTTTCTTTGATTCTTTCTTTGATTCTTTCCTCTTTCCTTTCTTTCATGATTTTTTTTTTTTCTTTCTTTATCATATCCTTTCTTTCTTTCTTAAAATGTATTTTTAACTCCTGCTCTCTCTTGTTCCCTCTCTCTCTCTTGTCCCCTCTCTCTCTCTTGCCCCCTCTCTCTCTCTCCGTCTGTCTTCCTGTCTCTCCGTCCGTCCTTCCCCCAGTATATTCCCCTCTCCGGAGCAGAACCCGGGGCTGTCCCACTACCAGGGCTCGCTCAGCCAGGGCGGCTCGCTGCCCGACCTCACCAACCTGCACTTCCCCTCGCCGCTGTCCACGCCGCTGGACCCCGAGGACAACGGCGGCTACCCCAACCTCAGCGGGGGCAGCAGCACGGGCAACCTGCCCGCCGCCATGATGCACCTGGGTATCGGCAACACGCAGGGTGGGTGGAGCCTCGCTGTGGCCGCGCCTTCCCTGGATGAACGCCCGGGTAGAAGTGTTGACCGTGTCTAGGCCCTGCTGTCTCCTGCCGGGTGTGTGTGTGTGTGTGTGTGTGTGTGTGTGTGTGTGTGTGTGTGTGTGTGTGTGTGTGTGTGTGTGTGTGTGTGTGTGTGTGTGTGTGTGTGTGTGTGTGTGAAGATATATGCGTGTGTGTGTGTGTGTGTGTGAAGATGTATGCGTGTGCTCAAGTGGTGAGATTAAACCGATTTGTGAAAGGTCATTGGTGCTTCGGCTTATAGTTATACAGGGCGTATAACAGTATAGAGATGTTTAAAGCTTATTTCATATTCAAATGACGTAAATAAAGAAACAGGCGCCCTGGGGGGGCCTGGTGGATTCGGGGGGTCCCCTTGTGGTCGTGTGCAAGGCCATGCTGACTGAAAGATCTCTCCGCCTCCTTCCTCCTCACTTTGAACTGTGCCATCGCATCCTCCTCTGCTCCATCTGTCTTTCCTGTGTGCGAGTGTGTGTGTGTGTGTGTGTGTGCGTGCGCATGTGGTGCCTGTGTCGGAGCGGTTGGCAAGCTTATAAGTTGAGCCACAGTTCAGTTTGGCGGAGGACCAGAGCGACCGCGAGCGAGGGGGAACTCTGACACTCGTTCCCGATCGCTACAATCAGCCCTCTTTCTTTCCCTCTGTTTCTGTGTCCGCCTCTTCCCTCCGCTCTCCCACTGTCAAACACACACGGACTCACACACAATCATTTCTTGTTTCCCCCTGGGTGGGGTGGCCCGGTGTAAAGGGGGTAGGGGAATGCTGGAGCGAGTTCTGGAAAAATCAAGCCTCCGACTGAATCAGTGCCTCCAATGCCTTCTCTGTTTGGGGCTCGGACCAGCGTATCTGCTGGATCTTCCGGAGCAGAGTCCCCTCCCATTAAATCCCACATGCCCACTGACGTTCTGTTTGAACAGGCTGTCTCTGTGCGACCCCCATTCTCCCCCGTCGCCCCGAGCAACGGGCTCCCCCCCGCCCCGGCCCAAACTCTCCTTTCCCCCCCTCAACCTCTCTTGTGCTCCCCCCCCCCCCCCCCCCCCCCCTCCCTCTCCGGCGCAGGTCTGTCCTCGTCTCTGAGCAACCCGTCCATCCAGGCCTCCCTCAGCACCTCCCAGATGCACATGTCCCTGAGCAACCCGTCCATCCACTCGTCGCTGCGGATGGCCGCGCTGCCCAGCCCCCCGCCGCCGGCCGGGCTCAACAGCTCGCCGCGCCGCCGCCCCGCCCCCATCAGCCCCCTGACGCTGTCGCCGGGCGCCGAGCAGCGCCGGGGCCTGGCCAAGCAGCTGTCGCCCACCATGTCGCCCTCGCTGTCGCCCATCACCCAGGTGAGCGTCCACGGGCCGCGTTTGTCCCCGTCGTCGGGCGGTGCTGGGGCCCTCCCGGTACATATTAGGGCTGGATACATATCTGTACATCATTATAGATTTGAACATTTTCTATTTGACCATATTGTGTCATTTTTAATGTTTCTAAGTTCTCAGCTACAAAGTGTTTCTGGGAGAGACATGCTGAATAAATACATCACGTTTTCAAACTCAAAAATAATCGTTTGAATCATCGTGATTTCAAAATTGACCAAAATAATGGTGATTATGATTCTTTCCATAATCGAGCAGCCCTAGTACATACTGTATGCTCAGCCACTCCCCCGCCACTTCTCACTTCTACCCTCTGGTAGGAGGTATAGAAGTATAAGATGCAAAAAAGACTTTTTCAGCAGAAGCCTTAACCCCTCAGCCATCCCATTACCCCACAAAGCAAAACCCCACAGATAATGTATGTAACATCGTATGTACCCGCTGTGCCCCAACCCCAATTGACGTCTGTTGACATCAACGTCACTTGTATAAATGTATTTTATGTTTGTTCTTTATGTGCCTTTGACGAGAAATGAAGATGAGAAATTACGGAAGGAAACTGAAAAATAATTTCCCTAAGGGGACAACTAATAAACAAACTAACTAACATAATCTCAACCCTCAGATATTAGTCTGCTTTCCCGACGGCTATCTGAATATTCAGTGAAGGAAAATGAATTAAAATAAATTGACTTCCATCTGTAAACGGAGCACACAGAGACAACTGCTGCAGAATTTAGATTTGATCCAATGATCGTTTGCAAACAGTTTTGAAAAACTTTCGCACCAGAACTAGTGCTGTTTACCCGGTGGTCCACCACCATGAAACGAACAACATCGCTGCCAGTCATGTTTACAAAATAACCAACACGTTAGGTAGAGCTGGGTGGTGCATTTTGGACTCGTTTGAACTGAAATAGCTGCAGAATTGTTTTGATTATTCAAACCTTTCTAAAACTGTTAACGTCCAGCTGGCTCGGGGGGGGGTTATGGCCCGCGCGTCCACACATCGGACGGCGGCGTTCAAAGTGCTAACGGAATACACTGACAACACCTCAACGTCCAAAACAACCAAATGCTAATTCGGTCGTCCCGTATTCTTCGTCATCGACGTCTCCAGCGCCCTTACACGTATATTCTATCACTTGTATTAGTGAGTGCGTGCGGACGCCAGGTCCTTCCTCCAAACACAGCCAGAGCCTCACAGCTGTCGGGTTCAGCACACTGACTGTTTTTTTTGGTTTTTATTGTGCCTCCCGCCCGGGATAATTATCCTGTAATGAACTGTTTCCATTAGTGCCTCGCAGCCACAACGGGCTCCCGTGTTCTTTAGGAGATCGCTGTTGCCATGGTGACCGCCTCCTGATCTTTTAAAGTGGACTCGTAGTGCCGTCTGTCCTCCTTTTTAACAAAGCCAAGTTGGGAGGAAGTTGTCATGGCGCGTTTTTGATAACGTGCACGCCACTTCCTGCCGGTTCACCACTTCCTCCAGATGACTCTACTTTGTTGTTATCAGGGCACTTCTTTCGTGCTCTTTAACAGCCCGTCAGCCTATTGAATACTTCTCGATTTTAAACCAGAGGTATGTGTCCATAAACCTTCAGTTACGTAGTCTTTACGGAGGACATTGTGTCCATGTGGACGTCACTAACCTTGGCCAGGCGGTCCAAACGGCTGCTGACCCTGATGGCACGTGAGAGCCTCTTGTTTTGTCCTCCTCCTAACTGCCCCCCTCCCCTCCGCACCCTGTCCTGCTCAGGGGGTTGCCTTGGACACCAGCGGCATGCCCATGGAGCCGCCCCCGCCCTACCCGCTCTATCAGCAGTCCCAGCATGCACTGGGCCAGGGGCCGCCCCGACACCAGCAGCACCAGCAGCAGCACCATCAACAACAGCTGCACCACCACCACCACCACCACCAGCAGCAGCAACAACAGCACCAACAACAACAACAACAGCAGCAGCAACAACACCACCAACAACAACTTCAACATCATCAACACCACCAACAGCAACAACACCATCAACAACAACAGCAGCAGCAACAACAACAGCAGCAGCAGCAGCACCAACAACAGCACCAACAACAGCACCAACAACAACAACAACAACAACAACAACAACAACAGCAGCAGCTCCAACAGCAGCAGCAGCAGCAACAGCCGTCCTCCCCCGTCAACAACATTCCCCTGGAATTCACGGGCAGCCCGGTTAGTATTGAGCCTATTGAGCGTGTCTGGGCCCGGCTGCCTCCCACCGTGTCCGTGTCCTCACCATGGCACCATGACCCGGTGACGGGTGTGTCTCGTCCTTCCCATTGATTAGTGTGTGTCTGTGTTTGACAGCAAAACCTGGCATCGTTCTTCAGCGACCCCTTTCTGGAGCAGCAGTTCTCTAGCCGTCAAGACAAAGCTCTGTCCTACCAGGTACCGAATCCGAATCTCCCTCTCTCCCACTCGCTCACACCCTCTCACCAGGGATTTCCGTGGCTCGAGCCCAACAGGCTGACGCGTGTTTCAGTCGGCTGTAGCGGATTGCATCAGCCGCTACACAGATGACCCCTTCTAGGCTTTGTTAAGAGTCTTATGTCATGTGTGGTTAATGAACCCGAATGTGTACAGAATAATCAAGAAAGAGAGAACGAAAGGAAGAAATAATAAAGCCTAAGAATAACAATAGTCGAGTCCACCTTATTAGTAGGGCTGGGTCTCGCCAGGTACCTCACAATTCAATTCAATTCGGTTCTTTAGGTCTTGATTCGATTCGATTTGATATTGATCCAGTTGCTTCGATATTGATTCAATAATGCGTGCAGATGACAAAAATACCTACATTTTATTTAGAATGAACCATTTCAAAATGAATTAACATTGTGCTTTGAATAGGGAATACGCCATTGTATAGTATTATTCCTGAGCTAAACTTGCAGCATAAAAGTAATAATCATAACATGAACAAATGTAAAAGGGCATGTAAATGTAGGCATACGCGCTTCTAGATTATAATGACTGAGTGTGTGAACTATGGAAATCAATTAAAAAAAAAAATATATATCTGAATCGAGAACAAATAAATTGCAGTGCATTGATGAATCAATATTTTTACCCAGCCCTACATATTAGTGTACAAGTGTAGAGGTTAGGTGTACAAGACAAGACCGAGGTCATTTGCACCAACATGGTGGGCTGGTTGGGGTCTTGCAGAGAGAGTGGTGGTTCCCCTCCCAGATAGGGTTTCACCTGGTCGGTTCCCAGAGGAAGGCTCCCTAATGAAGGAGTGACGGCGGATGAAAGCATTACCGAGCCGCCCTGCTGACCATCAATGGCCTCCGCCGGCCCGGAACCGGCCCGGTCTTTAGATCAAACACAGCCCCCCTCTGAAACACCGCCTGCACCAAAACTAATTAATCAGTTCCCCCAAATGTTCATTAGCTGACTGATAAAGGCTGCTGATGGCATGCAACCAGATCTGTTCACGGTACGCCAAATATCCAAGTTTTGAATCATAAAATGTGTCACGGTTCACACATCAAGAAAAGTTTGTTAAGCTTTTAAAATATATAAGCATGGTTTTGCACTAAAGCACTATAATGTGCATTTTGATGTGCCTTTTATAAAGTAATTTGTTGTTCTTTTTTATCTTTTCATAAGTTCTGTCAAACTGAAAACTCAGTTTGGACCACGAATATAGACAGAAATCCAGCACTTTACATTTTCCCGGTCATTTTGTATTTATAGTTAGACCTAAATCGTGATATATCGTTATATGATTGTCTGACATTATATTGATTATCGTAATATTATTATTACACTGAATCCCACCCCTAATAAATAAATAAATATAATATGATTCTGTGTGTGTCTCTCTCTCTGTCTCTCCCTCTACCTCTCTCTCCCTCCCTCCCTCCCTCTGTCTCCTCTCTGTCTCTGTCTCCTCTCTGTCTCTGTCTCCTCTCTCTCTCTCTCTCTCTCTCTCTCTCTCTCTCTGTCTCTCTCTCTCTCTCTCTCTCTGTGTCTCTCTCTCTCTCTCTGTGTCTGTGTCTCTCTCTCTGTGTCTGTGTCTCTCTCTCTGTGTCTGTGTCTCTCTCTCTGTGTCTGTGTCTCTCTCTCTGTCTGTGTCTGTGTCTCTCTCCCCCTCTGTCTCTCTCTGTGTCTCTCTCTCCCCCTCCCAGTTCGAGCAGTACAGTCTCCTGGAGAGCGTGCTGAACTCGGCGGCGGGGGGCTCCTGCTTCGACCCCTCGCCTGCCCCCTCGGGTCTCTTCTGCCCCCAGGGGGCCCACTCGGGCCTGTCTGGTAGCCGTGGCAACCTGCACGACCCCCTCAACACGAGGTCCAACATGCTCTACTCCAACTGCGGCGGGGGCGTGCCCAACATCATCCTCACTGGTGCGTGGGACAGGAAGTGTGTGGGCGTGCTTTTCACAATCCGCCACTTTTGCAGAAAACTGCCATTGATTACAAAAAAAAATAAAAATCGTATTTTAAAAAAATACGAAAATTAAAACATGAGCGCGGCATGTGACTCAGGAGGTAGAGCGGGTTGGCTGGTCACCGGAAGGTCGCTAGGTCAATCCCCGGCTCCTCCTAGCCGAGTGACGAAGTGTCCCTGAGCAAGAAACCTCACCCTGACTGCTCCTGACGAGCTGGCTGTCGCCTTGCGCGGTCGACACCGCCGTCGGTGTGTGAAAGTGTGCATGAATGTGTGAATGTTAGGGAGTATTGCAAAGCGCTGTGAGTGGCCACTGCTTAGAAAAAGCGCCGTGGTATATATATGCCGTCCCTTTGCCGTGACTGAGGGTGTAACGTTGGCGAGTGGGGTCCTTTTTTTTGCGCAGGCGGTACTGACGGCTTTCTGTCTCTGTCTGCAGACGAGTCCAACGCCAGCCTGTCCAAGGACATCAGCAGCGCCCTGTCGGCCATGCCCGAGTGCTTCGACTCGGAGTCGGGTTTCCCCCTGGAGGACGAACTGCGCATCGAGCCCCTGAGCCTAGACGGTCTGACCATGCTCAGTAACCCCGACATGGTGCTACCCGACCCCTCCGTGGAGGACACCTTCCGCAGCGACAGACTCTGAGCGACAACGTGCCAAGAAAGGCTTTCACGCATACAGACCGTCTCTTTCTTTGTTTCACTTTCTTTATTTCTCCCTTTCACTCTCAACCCCCTTCTTCAACTCGCACACATATCAAAGGCTCACGGAAGGTTTTGTGTAACACGTGCACACGGACGTGCGCTACATGGAATGTACAAATCTAAATATATGCATGCAGACAATCTCATCATTCGCACCACTGGATCACACACTCTCTCACACACACACACACACACACACACACACACACACACACACACACACACACACACACACACACACACACACACACACACACACACACACACACACACACACAGCCACTAAAGACTCAACAAATGTGAAAAGCGTGTGATGTGCATGCGCACACTGCATTTTAAGCATGCATGCTTGCACACAGTCATTTTTTTCTGGAGGGTCGCAAGATACGTATGCAGTTTACATATTCTCGATGCAAAACCTTTCCCCGCTCGCCCGCTCTGTGTGCGACTGTGTAGTGTAACCGTAAACAGCATGTGTAAACGACGTGTCGCGTTGCTTAACCTGCGCAACCGCGTACACGCAAACAGCGCGGCCCGGGTTCAAGGGTCAGGTCCGACCGCATCAGCGCCGGGGGGGGGGGGGGGGGGGTCCAGCGGGGGTCCAGCGGCCGGTCCCAACGGGCCCCTCACGTAGAACTAAACAAACACTCGCTCTGTTGACAGCAGGCCGGCAGCGCCAAGCCCCCCCCCCCCCCCTGAGCCATGCATGTTTTCATTGCTCGTCTGCATGCCCCCCTCTGCCTCTCTCTCCCTTTCTCTCTCCTCCTAGTACTCACAACCACCTAGAAGCCATGACAACCACAGCAGCGCCATGACAACCACACCATAGCAACCCCGGTGTGGAGGGGCCTTAAGATAATAGCGGAATCCTGTGTTTGTACCAACAGAAGGAGAGGGAGAGATAGATAGAGAGAGGGGGAGAGAGACGTAGCAGGCCACAGTGACGGGCAGCGGTCGAGGCTCAGGCCTGCTGACCTCCGTTGGTTCATGGAGAGGCGCTCCGCTGGGACGGCTGAACCGGCCCGGAGGTGCGGTCGAAACTCCACCGCACAAGGACGAGGGAACGATATCATTGTGCGCAGAGCACTATTTTAAATTTTGGACCTCGCCTAAAGAAAAATATAATATATATATATATATATAGATAAATATATACACCATAGATCTATGTACATAGCCTCAATAATTGAAGCCCGATTTCGAATGTATTTTCATCCTGCAAAAAGGGCAATTTGTTTACAAATATTTGAATAAGTATACAATACTTTTAACAATTTTGCATGAAATACTGAGGATATGTTTGCTTGTCGGCTTGCAGCTTCAGTATGACAGTCCCCCTTCCTTTGGTTATGAATTGGCTGATCTAAAAGAGAGAAACAACGGCACTGGGATGTACTATGACATGTCAGTCATGTCATGGAAGTAATGTTACTTTCGTGTCCATGTGTTTCTTTTTCTATCGACTTCTTTGTATTTGTATTGATTACGTAAACGAATTCCACGTATGTGCAGACTGTGTGCCGCTTGTGCTTTGGCTAATTATGCTCCTCCAGCGCAGAAGTGTTTTATAAGCTGCTGGACCTGCTTCCTAGGTCTCTTCGATCAGTCTCCATCCCCACTCAATGGTTTTAAATCATCAACAAATCTGATTGGCTCAAAGAGCAGTCTAAGATAACATTAAATGCACACTTGTTTTTTTTTTGTCTTGCGGAAGAAGTCAAAACAAATCAATGCGACTGAATTTTGTGTGTGTGTGTGTGTGTGTGTGTGTGTGTGTGTGTGTGTGTGTGTGTGTGTGTGTGTGTGTGTGTGTGTGTGTGTGTGTGTGTGTGTGTGTGTGTGTGTGTGTGTTGAGAGAAAGAGATCAGGCGCCGAAGAGATGTAAGAATTGAAGAGTCAGGGCCTATATTAGTCGGTCCTGTAGCAATGTGTTGATGTTAAGCCTGTTGGGATTTCATGTGGCCGCGTCTTTACTGGCCTTTCGTGGTCCCATACCATATGGAACTCTGTTATGTTACTGTCTGATTAAAAGCCATCTTGCAAGGGAATGGACGGAGGCTCAAATCAAACCTGGAGCATTCGTCCCCTGAATCCGGTTATGCAGCAAACAAACCTGCCGAGCAGGTTCTACTTTCATATGCAATTACACCCAAGTGTTTTGCAATCCAAGGCCATGCGGTCATCAAACAAAGGGGGTGGCTGCCAACCTCTATTGTTGTAAGTCCTTGTGTGTGTGTGTGTGTGTTATAGTGTGGTAGGGTAGCGAAGCCTGCAAATTGGCCGGGTTGTGAGTACAAAGTACAAGTTGTTCCCTCCCTCTGCAGATGCAATGTTAAGAATAGTTATAGCTCATGTAAAAAAAAATGCATGACAATTGAGTGTCACAGTTCATGGTACAATGCTGCATGGAATTTCATCGATTTACAATGGCGTTGTGTAACTCTGGCCTCTGTGAACCTGAACCAGTTTCTATCCATCGATTACAAGGTTGTGGGATAAGGCCTCTCACTCACTCTCTCTCTCTCTCTCCCTCTCTCTTTGAAGACCACTCGTGTGAGTTCTCCTCGGTTTCTCTTGTCTTTACTTCAAGTTCTCGTGCGTCTTTCCATATCTGCTCCCAATCGCTGGAGGGACTGCCTTCAGCTGCCTTATAACCTGACACACACACACACACACACACACACACACACACACACACACACACACCCACCCCCCTCTACCTTTTCAATCGTGGATCCCTTACTGTGACCTATTAGCGTCCTCGCCTCTCGTTAGCATCGTTAGCTTCCTGCGCTGCCGCCGCCGCTGTCTGCAGTTCTCTCCCATTACTTGGCCTGGATATTTTTTATTACTAATGCTAATGAATATATATATTGTTATTTTTTGTCATTTTGCTGAAGGATTTTGGAGGAGGGGGAGTGGGTGGGTCATTTGGTGTCTTACTCTTATTTTTTTTGTCATCTTTTTTAAAATGTACAGTTGTATTATTTAAAAGAAAGTTTCTTGTCCACTTGTGTTATCTTGTTTTGTAATGTCTGGGTTGTTTTTTTTTGCAAATATAAAATGTAACGATCACAAAGCCTTTTGTTTGTGACACTTGTTATAGTGCTTACCTTTTTTGTTTTAATACAAATAATAAAACCCTATATTGTGAATGCGTTTTGTCAATGGGCTCTTGTCCTCAGTTGTTTTGTGTACCACCTGCATTCGCCAATAGGTGGCGCCAGCTGATATAATTTAATGTCATCTTTTCTATGCACCATTTATGCAGAGAAACTAGAATCTTCCCCAAATTATAGTTCTTTCTCACAATTCAATTTTTGTCTATTCTTTTCAAAGAAATCCTCTCAATGCAATTCTTTGCCTGTTTCTAAAATCATTGTAAGATGTAGTTGCTGGTAATTATTTTGTAATAATGGAACTATTTTCAGAAAGCCAATATTTAGAATCATATTCATCATACATTTGAGTGAAATACAACGATCACCACTTGCTAATTTCGTTTTATCATACTAAATAAAAAAAAAACGTAAACGCTGCTTTAAGCGTTTCTTGCAGTCACCACGTTATGTTGTTGCTATTTTTCCCTCTTCTTTTCAAGTTCATTTTCCCTCCAGGAGCCAGCAGCGGTTTGGGGGACAACAGGGGGGTGCTTGCTACGGGTTTCCACTGTCCTGCAGTGAGGTCCAAGTCATCCAGGAGCGCCTAGCTCATGGACAGTACTTTACATTACAATCCCTTTCATTTGTTCCCTAAGAACTACCTTTCAGGATAGGATTTATCAATTCTGCTGTGAACGGTGGTAAATATTTGTTTGTCCTTCACTGAAGTCCTTGGAACTTTCTAAACACTACAAACCTCTGACAGAGACTACAGTGCGCTGCACCTATCCACTATCTTCTCTCTTTAATGTCCTGCCTATTGTGGTGGTGGCGCCATGGCACCTGTCTACAGAACCTCTGAAGCATTCCTTCTTTGGTGAACATCTCCTTTTACCTCCCTGCTTTATGAACCCCCTCCCCCCCCCCCCCCCGTGCCTCACTCTCTGCCTCTCGGACCATGAAAGCTGTTATGGGGGAGTCTGACGGCTCTGTCCTTGTTTAAGCCGTGTGCCGGATTAGTGTCCCGGCAGGCCTTTCTATGTAATCCCTGTCCTCTGAGCTGTGACACCAGGCCCACCAACCCTCCCGTGTCCTGCTATAGGGCCTGCTGCAGAGTCACTCCGGGACAGTCGACCAATCCCCGAGGAGATGTTGGTCACACAGGGGAAGAGACCAACGGGTATAGCAACCGTTACTACGTGGCACATGTGAGTGAGTGAGTACGCACACGCAGAGACACACACGTGCGTACACGCACACATGCAGACAATCTCATCATTGGCACACACACACACACACACACACACACACGATAAATAGGTCAAAGGGCATATACAGAACCAGTAGAAGCACGGTTCCACCGTAGGGTTCAGCCCAGAGACGGACGGTCAGCATGTGTGTTCCTCGAATCCCTTGAGAGAACAAGACCTGGAGCGCTAATCACAGCAATCAGTGGGAGCTCTGGACAGGCTCCACGCAGAGCGAGTCCGGGTTAGTCAGGGTGCCAGCCTTGCATTCCTCCCGGAGCCATTGGAGGGCGCGTGCATACAGGGCTGGTTTACAGGATCAGCTCACACCTGAGTCAGACATAGGGACTCTTCTGCCTTACTGAGACCCCAGCGTGCATCATTTCCAAGTACAAGATCTCTCTCTCTCTCTCTCTCTCTCTCTCTCTCTCTCTCTCTCTCTCTCTCTCTCTGTGACTGTGTCTCAGTATCTCTCTAAAAGATATTTGGAGAGTTACTCGTCAAATGAAACAAAGGATAAATATCTCCAATAAAGTACAACAACAAGGGGTAAAATACCATTTGAAATATTGATTATCAGTAAGTGCTATCCAAAAAAAAAAGGTTTTTTTGTAAGGGAGTGAATGATGCAATTTCCTGGAATGGGCCAGAGAATGTGTCTTCATCCATTTTTTTTCTCTCTCTCTCTCTCTCTCTCTCTCTGCCTCGCTCTCTCTATTTCTCTCTCTCTGCCTCGCTCTCTCTCTCTCTCTCTCTCTCTCTCTCTCTCTCTGCCTCGCTCTCTCTCTCTCTCTCTCTCTCTCTCTCTCTCCAGTCATTTCCTCTCATTTATCCCCTTGACCCCGCCTCCCCCAGGCACCTTTCCTACACCCTGCGCCCCTTCTATCCCCTTAACCCCCCCCCCCACCCCTCCAGTGTGTCCGTAGGCTGGAGGTCTCCTGGTCGCGGCGCGCTCGTTAGCTCGCTAGCAGGACCTCCACGGCAGGGTGAGTAAGTGCTCTGCCCCCTGGGCAACACTCGACCTCGGGGGGGACGTAGTGCAGCCCCCCCGGGGCCCCAAAGGAAGCCCTCGCCTGATGGGAAGACCAACATTGACGCAACTTCACCCGCTGCTTTCTGTCCACCTGCAGTCCATCCCATAATACATCATATTCATGGCACTTATTGCGTTTTGTACATCCTGGCACTTTAAAATAGCACTTAGCATTGTGTAGCATCCTAGCTATTTGTGTTGTATACGGGGAATGGGTTAGCCTAGCGATTGTTGGCACTTGGTTCTATGAACATCCTTAATGTACAGACAGCGGTATATTATTTCTCTTGCCTCTGACAAATGTACTTATTGTAAGTCGCTATTGATAAAAGTGAATGCTAAATGCCCTAAATGTAAATATCGATGTAATATCCCCGTACAATGCAGTCACTTCACTAAACCTTACAGTTACGATGCATTAGATCACAGCACAGCCCAACAATATGCCACCTTACAAGCCATCGCGATGCATTGCAACACATCCACGTGCATTATACGTTGTGTTAAACTACACTCAATCTCACAGTACAGTTGTGAACGCGTCCTGAAGCCGACAGTGCCCATTGGCTCATGTTCTTTCTAAAGGTCAGTTCCTTTGTGTCCACACTGCCTGGGAGTTAAACTCCCAGCAATTCTGGCTGTCATCACATTCACAGATGGCGTAGGGGGGGGGGGGGGGGGGGGGGGGGTGTGTGTGTGTGTGGTGTGTGTGTGTGTGTGTGTGTGTGTGTGTGTGTGTGTGTGTGTGTTGTGTGTGTGTGTGTGTGTGTGTCGGGGGGGGTTGGGGGGGCTGATGGTGGTCAGGTGGTTGAGATATGGACGGAAAATATAATTCTGTTTTCATCTAGATTGTACACACTGTCCCATCCTGTGTGTTTCCTAATCTGGGGAGGGGTGTGTGGGTGTCTCTGTGGCCCTTTGGGGGACTCTTAATCTTGTGTTTATTTTCGTCGGCTCTCTATAAACAACTTGCACAGCATCTAAAGTCGATCCACTTGATTGTCCAATTAAAGTAATCGCAGAGAACATCAAGCGTCAACATTACGGTCTCCTTGGTAACACCCCTGTGTAACACACACAAACAAACACACACACACCCAAACTATTTTTGAACATGGATCTTATGGATCACGAGCTAGGGGGGTGGGGGGGGGGGGGGCGGGTGATATAGAGAGGAGGGACACAAATAGGCCTCCCCCACAACAGGAGCATGAAGTGCTCCCCCTAATAAACTTTATTCTCCGAACAGAGAACTATCAACCGAACCTTTCTATGTTGGGGGAGGAGTTGGAGTCCTGAGTGATGAGATTCCTGGCGCTGTTTGAAATCAGTTGTGGAGTTCTCAGCCAAAATAGTTATTTGTTACATTCCTGCGTATTGGCCCACATCTGCTGGCAGCAAGCGGGTGAGAAGGTGATTGTTTGTTAGATGTTTCTTGTCTGTTTCGTAGAAGTGGAAGGGATGGAGAATGTATTTTTTTTACCAAACCCAGACACCTGCAGTACACACAGACACACACACACACACACACACACACACACACACACACACACACACACACACACACACACACGCACACGCACCCTGTCTTTGAGGCAGAGACACTTCACATAAACAACTTCCTCACGGCATCATCTGTGCTGCTACCTCAGCCAATGTGAAATAAAGCAAATGTGTGTGCGCTTGCATGGGGGCTTGTGCCTGCACAGGGTATGTGTGCAGCTGAAGGATTCCTTCAATGCAGGCTGCAGACTGTTTCGGAACTGTGTTTCTGAACTGTGTTTCTCAACTGGGTCCCTGAACTTTGTTTTCTGAACTTTGTTTCTGAACTTGGTTTCTGAACTGTGAACTTGGATGTTGATGCGTTAAATCATAGTCCATGGTCCACAGATGTTCTACATCCGGGCTTCCTGTTTACAGCGGGAGACGTATGGGGGCAAAACTGTGCAGAGGTGAAACCAAAACACTAACAAACTTCCTTGCAGCTCAGCCTCCGAATAAATAAGTTACCACGTGCGTTTGATTACACGGTATACTTTACGCTCTCTTTCTAACAAGCACCAATCACTTGGTCGATTGCACTATTTACAGCACCGTGGCTGTACATAAATGTAGATGCAGATGTGTTTTTCAGTCTTATAGCTGTGCACCAGAATAGAGTGCTATTTACTGCTGTTTCTCCACATAAGTGCATCCGTGTTCCTCAGGGCACCACATCAGGGCCTTCTGTGTCAAACTCTCAGTCCCCAGTCACTCCGTGCCCAGGCTGTCTCCGGCCACGTCCCCCTTTCTCATCTTCACTCCAGCGTCTGAAAAGTTTGTTTGGGTTTGAAGTACCAAATGAAAGGGTTAACAGCAGCGGCCCCCCCTCCCCCCCCCCCCCCCCCCCCCCCCCCCTCAGCCTCACCCCCTCACAGTCTCTGACCTTGGAATGCTTGAGCGACTGTGTTTTGCAAGAACATTTTTTTAGCAGGATTTTGTGTGGTAGAATTTCACAGGTTGTGTAAGTCCCTCATACATTCCATGACAGCTGTAAATCGAAATGATGTGTTTGTGTCTCTCTCCTGCGCCTTTTAGTCGAGTGACTTCATGAACCCTGACAGGAGTCTGTCCCGTGTTCTCCCGTTTGAGCGCACGTAGGGCATGTGCCACATTCATAGCTTCTCGTGACACAACACAACAAACACACGCACACACACACGCACACACACACACACACACACACACACACACACACACACACACACACACACACACACACACACACACACACACACATAAAGAGAATAATTTCTGTTGCCTAGGCAATACAAAAATGTTTGAGGGCCTAGCAGGAAGTGCCTCTAGGCTTTGTTGAACAAAATAATGAATTACCTGTAGCATCAGCAATATCCGGAAGTTCTCATCTTTACGACATGGCTGAGTTTACTGCCTCGTGGGCGAAACAAGTTGGATGCTGCAGTTCAATTCGAAATGAGGTGGGTTTTCCCACGGATAACGTCAAAGAGAATATGCTTTGCAAAGGATGAACGATTTCACACAAAGGAATGATGATAGGGTAGCCCAGCGGCCTAGAGAATTAGTATTTCATAATGTCTTCTTGCTTGTATCAACAAAGCTTCTAGCTGCTCAGCAAACATGTGTTATGTTCAGCCTGTGATAAATGGCGTGTTCAAGTGTTGGTTAGCCCCCCCCCCCCCCCCCCCTTCCTTTCAAACTACAGCACTTTCATTCTGACAAACATTCCTTCAAATACACAAAGTCGCTCTCTCCATAAACACAGACTCCCGGAGCCCCCCCCCCCCCCCCCCCGCCACTCCCTCGAAGATCCTGAAGACCCCGACAAACATCTTAAAACAGCCAACTTTGCGTTTGTGTGGTTCAGGGAAGCAGAGAGACACAGGTTGAGTGATCGCGTGAAGGATGCGGTCTCCGGAGTGAGTAGAACCAAAAGTAGCCGTCTGTTTGAGTGCACCCTGAGGTGCTTGTGTTTCTCACCTCACTCCTCTTCCTCCTCTTCCTCGTCAGGAAGAGGAGGCACACACACATATGCAACCACATGCACACGGACACGAATAAGTATGCACACACACACACACACACACACACAGCGGACAAGGACACGCACACACAGATGCACACCGACATGCATGCAGACACACGGACACGGACATGACATGCGCACAAACAGACACACACGCAGGGACAGGCACGCACGCACGCACTCACGCACACACACACACACACACACACACACACACACACACACACACACACACACACACACACAGCGGACAAGGACACGCACACACAGATGCACACCGACATGCATGCAGACACACGGACACGGACATGACATGCGCACAAACAGACACACACGCAGGGACAGGCACGCACGCACGCACTCACGCACACACACACATACACACACACACACACACACACACACACACACACACACACACACACACACACACACACACACACAACACACACAAACCCGCGCGCGCACTGTCTGGATAAGTGGTATTCAGGTGGGCTGCTTTTTCTCGATTTAACTCTCTGCAGGAGGATTTGAAGCTGAAGGATTGTATTTGTCATGGACAATCCGATTCCAATTTTAAAGGACGGGGAACTGGACGGCACTAGGCAGTGGCCTTGTCTCAAAACCTGAACCGTTTACTCAAACAGATTCTTAGCTCTCTGCTTAAACCTGAGGTTCCTGTGTGTGGCTGCTTATGGTCCTTTCTGGTGTTGTCTACCTGTAACCCTGACGTAACCCCACGTTATGATTTATGTCCCCCTGTTTTACAGACAGCTAGCACATATGGGCACATAGCAAGACATGATATCACTACTGTTTCGCTCGATTTAACATACCACCATACAGGCCTGTTTAAAACCGATGCCAAGATTCAAGGGTGTGACAGACTCTCTGATGTGTGGGACGGGGCATATACAGTACAGGACAAACAATAATGCATATGGAGGCCCAGCGCTTTGTCCATCCTTCTGCACCAATAAAGACATATCTCCTCATCTGGTGTTCCTCGTCGTTGGAGAGGAAAAACAATCAGGTTTCCCATCCCCACGATGGCATGTTGCCAGGATGAAGAAAGGACCTGAAGACGAGCACAGCATACGCGCGCACGCATGCTCACACACACACGCACGCACACACACACACGGACACACACAACAACACACACACCCACACACACACACACACACACACAGGGGAGGAGAGGGAGAGGAAGCCTTCTGAGGGATAGCACTCAACACTGCTGCTGTGATGTCCAGGATAGAACTACCCCCCCCCCCCCCCCCTCCTCCCTATTGAAGCCCAGCAGGCCTAGTCGTCTCCGAGTACCGATTCTTATGCGCACACGCAAGCACAAGGACGGGCACACACGCATGCAGGCACACACAAACACACATACAGTTTTCTTCCGAAGGGGCTAGGTAAGATGGCCTGTTCATCTTACCTACAAGAACACACGCGCACACGCACATGCAAACACACACACGCACACAGATACACACACACACGCACGCACACGCACACACACATATTACTTCCGTCGGGGGCAAGTTAGATGGCCTGTGCAAGCAGGTTGCATTTCTGATCTTTCAACTCGTGGATGTAATGAGCGGGGTCTGGATGGGCTCGCTGCTGCTGTGTGTTAAACCTTTAGCTGCGTGCGTGCGGTATTGATGGGAGCAGGACTGTGGAAAATGTCCTCAGCATGCTCCGACACGTCGATAGAAAGCAGCGAGTACTTAGGTAATCATATAGGCACTCGGCGTGTTCCTGAAGCCTTCCTAATAGGATTCAGGACATGGTTCTCCCACAGCACTATGTTGTGGCGGTGTAGTGGGCCATGAGCTGCATTAGTCCATATTCTTATATAGGCCCTCCCCCCTGTGCTACACTACAGACACTGACAATTGTTGCATGTTATAAAAAGTAATTTATTCTGTGTTTTATTTGTTCCGTTGCGCTGCGTTAAAGCCAGTAGATGCTCCATTGTGGAGGACAAACAGCACAGCGGCCGATATGATGGATGTTTGTTGACCCTGAGATTACAAACTAATGGGAGGACACTGTGTCTGGGTCAAAGACATCTCTCTCTCTCTCTCTCTCTCTCTCTCTCTCTCTCTCTCTCTCTCTCTCTCTCTCTCTCTCTCTCTCTCTCTCTCTCTCCTTCTTCCTCTCTGCCTCTCTGCCTCTTTCTCTCTCATTCACACTCACACTCAGTCTCCTCTCTCATTCTCTCACTCAAAAATCCCTCTCACTCACTCACACACTCTCTCTCTGTCTCTCTCACTCGTCTTTTCTATCTCTCTATCTCACTCATTCACTCACACGCTCACTCATTCACAAACTCTCTCTCTCTTTCTCTCTCTCTCTCTTTCTCTCTCTCTCTCTCTCGCTCTCGCTCTCTCCCTCACAGACCGGAGGTGGCTCTGTAAGCCAGTGTGTGCCAACGTGTTTCCTCATCATGAGTGAGTCACAGGTACTTCATCGTTGAAGAGGAAAGCTAGACCAACACATGGAGACAGTTTGACTTTTTCTGAGTTCAGAAAGATTCAGAAAGACAATTCAGTACCTTGAGAAAATAAGTACACAATTCACACACTAAAAATCCTCATAGTGCTTCCACTATCTACTTTTTTTTATTGTATTTGAAACAGCTGATTCACAAACTTTGACTTCCGATTTCGAACACAGGACACATTTTCAGACGGTGTGTAATGTGTGGGACGACTCGAGAGATGCCTTACAGGACCTGCCGGTAACAAGTGTTCACAAGGGGGCGGGGGGGGGGGGGGGGGAGGGGGGAGAGAGAAGGGAATTGCAGGTTTCCCTTATGAAATAGGAGTGCTGGTATGAAGTGATTAACAGAGATAGGTGCCCTGACTTGTAGCAGGAGATGATGTTTGCCTCCCGCGGGTTGGCTACACTCAAATGGTCCAAGACACTGGATATGAGAGAGAGAGAGAGAGAGAGAGAGAGAGAGAGAGAGAGAGAGAGAGAGAGAGAGAGAGAGAGAGAGAGAGAGAGAGAGAGAGAGAGAAAGGTAGAGAGAGGGGTAGAGAGAGAGAGCGAGAGAGAGAGAGAGAGAGAGAGAGAGAGTGAGAACAGCATAAAAGTGAACAGAGGAAGGGTAAGGTGGAGAGAGTGAGAAATTCAAGAGAGAAAGCTCGAGCTGTGTGCACCCTAGATCTTCAAAGACCTTGCTAGGGCAGATATAGAAACCAGCTTACTGATAGTGTTACTGTGTATTGATTGTTTCTATGAGATAGTGGTCAGAATATCATTCTTGGATAAAGGCGCTGGAAAAAATAAAATCCCGTACTCCCTGGTGTATGTCAACATGCCAAATACGCTCTGATTGTCCTGTGAGTCGTTCTGCAAAGTGACGGCGCCCGGCGACAACACTGGAGCTTAGAGTCTAGAGTCTAGAGGGGTAGAGAGAGAGAGGGGTAGAGAGAGAGAGGGGTAGAGAGAGAGGGGTAGAGAGAGAGGGGTAGAGAGAGAGAGACACACACACACACACACACACACACACACACACACACACACACACACACACACACACACACACACACACACACACACACACACACACACACACACAGACACAGACACAGAGAGAGAAAGAGAGAGTGCCCGTGAAAAAAGGTTTATAAGTGAAGGGAGGATAGGGTAAGGTAGGGAGTAAGGGGGAGGACATCAGTTGGGGCAAATTTTTAAAAGAGGGTGGATAAAAGTAGTGTGCTGATGTGTGATAAGGCCTGAGGGAGACAGGGTAGGGGTGTTGCTGTTATGAATGATATTTCCTCTCATCCGACTGCCTATCTACCTAAATGCCTTGCAAAAAAAACAAAAAAAACGCATATTCGATATTCAGGATCTCCGTTTGGCTGCAGAGGAGCTGGGTTCACATCTCCCTCTGAAGGCGCTCTGATTTGTAAGGCGAAATCGAAGTGGGCGTGTCCAAGGGTGGAATGCTGTAGGATCCAGCCCGCCTCAGGTGTAGTGCGGGATCCAATTCATATCAGGGACATGCTCCATTTCATACACTAGTAGTAGTAGTAGTGGGCAATTTGTGGTATGAGTTGTTGTTTTTTTTGCTGCGTAAAATTTAAACACCAAGTTAGAATAGAGCGCGTAATTACGCATTGCGTTTCTTCAGCTCCTGGCTCTCTCTATGTCCTGCTGAAGAACCGAGTACCTGCTCATAAGATTTCATGTGAAGGAGTTCCTCCGGGAGTACTTTTGTTTGGATTCTCTTGGGAACGCATGTTTTGGAGACTTTCGAGAGCTTTTTCGAGAAGTATACAGTTCAAGGACTTTGGGGAATCTGAACATTTTGGTGGACTATGGATCCATGGACGTGAAAGAATACAACCTATAAACGACATTGCAATATTTTTGATATTTTGAATTTCCGAGAAAATACGATTTTCACATCATCACCCTGATTATGAGGAGAACAGCAATGTTTTGTCTTTGACGAGGAGACGCTGGAATAAAGAGAAAGATGTTTCTTATTTGGATGGATTAGGAGAAAGTTGCTGAACACTTTCTCTCGGGAGAAAATAAATAAGACATGAGTGGTCTGGGCTTTAAATCGATATCTATATATATATTAAATATCATATTCTGGAGCGTCTCGTCATGGAATTTGTGTCGCAACTGTTGACTCGGTGATAAAGGCGCGACTCGCACCTGACCACAGATGTGGATCCACATCTGATCCGTGCTCCCGAGGATCTACCATGTCGTCCTCGTTCATGAGGTAGGATCTTTATTTTCCACCTCTGTTTGCAGATTAGCCCCTATTATCACACACTGTCGTTTTTCAACGTGCGTAATGTGAACTGAGAAACGAAACACCGGGAGAAACACCGAAACGCCCCCCCCCGGCCCCCCCAGAATGAGCGTCCAAAAGATCTTTCCCTTCTCCTACTTATTTATATTGTACATGCGTTTAATTGGCTATGACTACGTGCACTGCGGTGCGTGTTCCGGTTGAACCCATTCAGTTGCGTGCGGAGTCACCTGAGCAGCAGTGTTTTTTTTCTTTCCTTCTGAGCTATCTGATCTTCCTTCTGATCCAATCTACTGTACTTCTGGCCAGTGGATGAGGTAATCCTCCTTTCATATCGGCGAGATTACGGGAGGCGCTCAACCTTTGGCAGTACATTCCACACATCCTGTTAGGGCCTTTATCTCTTTATTGTGAAGAGTATACATAGGCCTACCCCTGCTCACATTTGGTCTTCTTATCCCATGACATCCTCACAACAGAAAACTCTTAATTTGGAGTCTTGATGTTGATGTTATTCATGAATTTATTGTCAATGGGGGAGAGGCCCATCTATCGATCCAAAATCACAAATTGGACAAAAAAGATCTCTGCCTTTACTTGTGGAGTAGTCTAGAACTAAACGTCACCACACATGTGGTAGCAGGTCGTCTGGCATCCTTATCAGGAGGACAGACTGACTTCCGACGGGCCACACCGAACGAGCAGGCTGTCAGACGCTGCGGTGCTTAAAGCCTCGCTCGTCGGCGTCGGAACACCAGACGGAGAGAACAAAGAGAGCCGAGCCTCCCCTCAACCCCTCTGATAAGGAATGCTGGTCGGGGATAGAGCCATCAAACCCCTCATACACGTCTAATCTCCTTTGCATGGGGGGCATTGAACCTATTTGTACACCTGCAAAAGCCTGCAATTAACTGTTACACACAATGACATCAGTTTCTCCCCGGGGCTCCTGTTGCAAATCCTTAGCCTGGGGATTTCTGTGCACACGGACAGACCAGGCAGTCACTATGAGAGGGAACTCAATTTAAAGACATTCCTGAATTCCTTCCTTGGTGCTTACATCATGTAACTCGGCAGTTGACGGAGAAATTGTTGAAAGAAAGCGCCTTAAACAATCCATCAACGTCCTACTGAGGGAGACTGTTGTGGGGTTGAATCAGATAAAGGACGCACTGAGCTGTGTGCACCCTAGATCTGCAAAGACCTTGCTAGAGCAGATATAGATAGATTACCGATAGTGTTAATACAGATTGATTGTTTCTATGAGATAACGTGGCAGAATCCCGTTCTGGGTTACAGGGGCTGGAAAAAGACAATCCAGTACTTTCTGAAGTATGTCATCATGAGAGAGAGAGAGAGAGAGAGAGAGAGAGAGAGAGAGAGAGAGAGAGAGAGAGAGAGAGAGAGAGAGAGAGAGAGAGAGAGAGAGAGAGAGAGAGAGAGAGAGAGAGAGAGAGAGAGAGAGAGAGAGAGAGAGAGAGAGAGAGAGAGAGAGAGAGAATAGCATAAAAGTGAACAGAGGAAGGGTAAGGTGGAGAGAGAGAGAGAGAGAGAGAGAGAGAGAGAGAGAGAGAGAGAGAGAGAGAGAGAGAGAGAGAGAATAGCATAAAAGTGAACAGAGGAAGGGTAAGGTGGAGAGAGTAAGAAATTTAAGAGAGAAAGCTCGAGCTGTGTGCACCCTAGATCTTCAAAGACCTTGCTAGGGCAGATATAGAAACCAGCTTACTGATAGTGTTACTGTGTATTGATTTTTTCTATGAGATAGTGGTCAGAATATCATTCTTGGATAAAGGCGCTGGAAAAAATAAAATCCCGTACTCCCTGGCGTATGTCAACATGCCAAATACGCTCTGATTGTCCTGTGAGTCGTTCTGCAAAGTGACGGCGCCCGGCGACAACACTGGAGCTTAGAGTCTGGCTCTGGACGCGCAGACAAGAGACAGAAAAAAATAACAGAACGGCAACTCAGAGGCCTCCTTGTCATTAAGTCGTTGACTGCCGTCACTTGAAGCCCCTCACGGCACAATGCATACCACGGGACTTAGGTGTTAAGTGCTTGTATGCGTCGTGAACCGCGCCCCCTTGAAATGGACAGCTGGGCATCCACAAAGCCGCGGGTTCACAGGACCCGACCCTGCGCTGATCCCCGACAAAAAACACCCCAGTTTTCCATTGTCCGCCGTCAATGCAGGAGGAGGAGGGGGGAGGTGGGAGAGTGTGATGGGTGTGCTGTCGCAACGCCCACTTTTCTCTGGACATCTGCTTAAGGTTATGGCAATTGATTCCCCAGCGCTCCTCCTAAAACCATCAGGTTTTTCTAGGGTCATGGCTAAATCAGTGAAGGTCAAAGGTTAAGACCTACTGCTTGTCGAGGAGACTCATTGCTTTCCCTCCCTTGGCGGGCTAGCCGCCCAGACACTACAGAGACACACTCGCAACTGTGCTCATAGTAATGTTGAAGGTTGAAGGCCTGGTAAACCGACTGCATTTATATCCCGCTTTACTAACCAGGGGCCACTCAAAGCGTTTTACAATACTGATTAACGTTGACCCATTCGTGATGCTAGGAAAAGCCGGGGATCGAACTAGAAACCTTCCGGTTAATCCTGAGCCACATACCGCCCCATGAGCCCAAGGCTTGATCTCACGCAGAGAGTGATGCACACTCAGGTCTGGTCGACTTGACTCCAGTCCTCCCCAGAGATGAAAGAACACATTCTGAGACACGCACTTGAGTCTGTGCCAAGACATCGTACCGTTGTCTAATTGCGAGATAAGCACGTGAGATTGCTGATGTTTATTTGTTCAGGGTGGGAACGGCAGCGCTCGCTGTGTATTTGAACTGGGTTTAGTTGAGGCCTGGCTTGTTGTCAGACCACAGTGAAACTATGGGGGGGAGGATTGAAACCCCTTTTTTTAAGGGCCTGAATTATCGCAGTGTTGTCATCACACAAATCCCAATCAGAAGAAACCACATTAAAGCCTGAACTTGTTTCAGGTCGGCGTATTAAATCAGAATTAAATGGGAATAATGTATTGTTTAGCAACAGGCTTTCTTGGCAATTCCAACAAAGTCGACCACATCTCGCCTTAGGGGGACTTTGTCTGCTGGAAACCCTTTGGTGTCTCTCCCTCTTTCTTCCAGGGCTGTCTGGCGTGGAATCTATGGAGTACATGTTTGTTTTTGCTAACGTCCACAGTGATCAGGAGGGAAAATATACATCCAGCCACCTAATGAGTGAGGCCATTTACCCCTCCCTGCCCCGGAGCTATTCGCTAATGTCCTGCTATAGCCTTAATGAGAGCCTAAGGAGGAGCACTGACCCCTGCTCACTTCCTTAAGGGCCCCTGCGGTTCAGGGGCCAACCAGTCAATGATCAGCCATGCACTCCTTTCCTGCGGCTGCTATCCCCAACGTCAGAATGCAAATAACACGCAGACAAGTTCCGGCGTTTTTTATATGATCTGATGCATGCAAACTGTTAAACACAAACGTTACAGAACTGTGTATAGGTTAGACTCAACCGGCTCAGCTGTGAGACATGGAAAGGCCAGGGGAGAGATGACCCACTCAGGGCCAAAGAAGGACGGGAGATGGAGAAAGAGGAGCGATTTACCGAGGTCCACTGATCCACGACACAGGAATGGTTGGCAAAGGGGAGGGAAGGAAGGAATGAGACCACACATCTACCTGTTAAGATGTAATAATTCGGGTATAACCTGGGAGGTTGAAGAAACAAGCCGGGTTTGGAAACAGATTTTACCGTTAAAATACTTTGTAGCTCAGCTCAGCTACTGTTGTTGCTGTCTCGAAAGCCGTTCCCGGAAGGCATTTAATGAGGTTTTGAAGGAGTTTCCCAGAAGAGCACACATGTCGTGGGATGAGTCAGAAGGCGAGAGGCACCTCGGTTCCTAAGAAACCAG
>NC_044061.1:4429890-4432390 GCF_902167405.1 Gadus morhua | reverse complement strand
CGGGCGAAAAACAGTGGTCTCGACCGGCTGAAACGGCCAGATGTTTCATGTCCAGATGTGTGTGTGTGTGTGTGTGTGTGTGTGTGTGTGTGTGTGTGTGTGTGTGTGTGTGTGTGTGTGTGTGTGTGTGTGTGTGTGTGTGTGTGTGTGTGTGTGTGTGTGTGTGTATGCACGTGTTTGTGTGTGTGTGTGTGTGTGTGTGTGTGTGTGCGTGTATGCACGTGTTTGTGTGTGTGTGTGTGTGTGTGTGTGTGTGTGTGTGTATGCACGTGTTTGTGTGTGTGTGTGTGTGTGTATGCACGTGTTTGTGTATGTGTGTGTGTGTGTGTGTGTGTGTGTATGTGTGTGTGTGTGTGTGTGTGTGTGTGTGTGTGTGTGTGTGTGTGTATGCACGTGTTTGTGTGTGTGTGTGTGTGTGTGTGTGTGTGTGTGTGTGTGTGTGTGTGTGTGTGTGTGTGTGTGTGTGTGTGTGCGCGTGTGTGTGTGTGTGTGTGTGTGTGTGTGTGTGTGTGTGTGCACCTGTGTGGATGTGGATCTATGTGTGTGTGCTCTGCGTGCTGGCTAGTATGATTTAACCGCATCAGAATTCGAGGACAAATACCAAAACCAAACAACGATGTACGCTCTCTAAACCCAGAGCCATACTCCGCCTCGGCTCCACCGCCTCTCTCTCTCTCCCTGGACTCTCTCTCTGTCTCTGGGCTTCCTCTCGCCTCTCTCCTCTGTGTGGGTGAACGGCGGTCAGCGACTGGTGGTAAGTGATGTTGACCGCTCTGACCGGGGCCCCGGGGGGAGGGGGGGGGGAGGGGGGGGGGCGGGGGTGAGCTCCGTGGGCCCCAGAACCAGAGTGCACTCATCAGCCTTCAGCGGGCATTACGGTGCTGTGTGCAGCCCTCTGCCCACCCCGCCACTGGGGCACAACACCATTCCTCCCAACCCCCCCCCAACCCCCCCCCCCCCCCCCCCCGGCCCACCCCTACCCCACACAATCCGGCCGGCGCTGTAATCCGTCTCACCCCTCTCTCACCTTTCTTGGCTCTCGTCACACTTTTCTCATGTTGCTTTCTTTTGTCTCACGTCCCCGTTAGCGTCCCCGTTAGCGTCCCCGTTAGCGTCCCCGTTAGCGTCCCCAGTCGCTTCCGATTGGATCCCTCTTCTTGAGTTGGAGCGGACCAGACCAGGAGATCTTCTGATGCGCTTTAAATAACTTAAAGTTTAGTTTATTAACTTAAGGGACAAAAAGTTATGCATTGCACGTGATGCCCACGGCAACGTCTCGCAGTCACGTTAACTATTCACGATTCACGAGTTGACGAATTCACGGTCCAAAAACGTTACCCCTCCTGCGTCTGCCAGCTCTGTCCCAAAACAAACCCTACCCCGATGACTTGGTAGGAAGTAAGGGTAGGCAGAGTCAGGTGGGAGACCCAATCCGTGCCCGCGTCACCGGCCACGCCCCCGTGACTGCAACATAAAGCAGAACAACACGATACAGTAAGAACAACACAATACATCAAAAGAGGGAGTCAAGGGCCCCAACAGTGTGATGGAGACGCAAGGCGTACCGTAGATCTCGGAGGTGGATTCATGGCTTCATGTGTGTGTAAACATGTGGATCTACGGGCTGGGGAGCACCAGGGACGTGGCCACCGCGTCGGCCCAGAGGGTTGATGAGATGAGGACGGAGACAGGAAGCAGATGCAGCTCACAGCTGCTCCCAGGGCCCACGTGCGGCCCTCAGGGGCCGATGGAAGAGATCAGAAATCAGCCAGCTCAGCGCGCTCGAACGATGAGCTGATGGGAACATGGATGTTTATGTGTGTGTGTGTGTGTGTGGTTGTGTGTGTGTGGATGTGTTTGAGGGTGTGTGAGTTTGTGTTGCTGTGTGTGTGTGGTGTGTTTGTGTGGGTGTGCGGTGTGTTTGTGTGAGTGTGTTTGTTTGTATGTGTGTGTGTGTGTGTGTGTGTGTGTGTGTTTTTGTTTGTGTTTGAGTGAGTGTCTGGGTGCGCGTGTGGTGTGTTTTTTTGTGCGTGCTTTAGCTTTGTGTTTGTACGCGTCTGTGTGTCTGTGCGGTGTGTTTGTGTGTGTGTGAGTGTGTGTGTGCAGAGTGTTTGTGCGTGTGTCATTGTTTATGTGTGAGTGTGTGTGGGAACAGTGTCAATGCTGACAGGACACCTTCCCCTCGGCCCCGCCCACTCCCCTCGGCCCCGCCCACTCCCCCGCCCCCCTCCACTCCCCTCGGCCCCGCCCACTCCCCTCGGCCCCGCCCACTCCTGGCTTTTGGCCACCCTTTCACTGACAGTTAATATCCTGTTTTGAACACACACACACACACACACACTCACAGACACACACACACACACACACACACACACACACACACACACACACACACACACACACACACACACACACAGGGCCCTTGTGTTCTTAAGAGGTGGGAGGGGTAAGGTGCTTACAGGTTACCCAGACTGCTGGCTCCCTCGCCCCGACAAAGCCT
>NC_044061.1:4417390-4424890 GCF_902167405.1 Gadus morhua | reverse complement strand
CTTCCTTTCCTCCTTCCTTCCTTTCCTCCTTTCCCCTCCCCCCTACCTCCCTCCTCCCTCCCCCTCCCTCTCTCCCCTCCTTCTCCATCCTACCTCCCTCCTCCCTCCCCCCCCACCCCCCTCCCTTCCTGTACGACAGTACGTTCCTCTTGTGTGTGTGTGTGTGTGTGTGTGTGTGTGTGTGTGTGTGTGTGTGTGTGTGTTTGTGTGTGTGTGTGTGTGTGTGTGTGTCTGTGTGTGAGTGTGAGTGTGAGTGTGTGTGTGTGTGTGTGTGTGTGTGTGTGTGTGTGTGTGTGTGTGTGTGTGTGTGTGTGTGTGTGTGTGTGTGTGTGCACTTTGGCTGACATTTTCAGCCAAAATTGAATCAATGTCGGCTGATATTAAACATTGTAAGATGTTCAATAAAGTAAGAATGTTTTAAATTAGCCAAAATTTGACTCAATGAAAGTGTCAGCAGGAAAGAGGGACAGAGCTAAACCTTTGTGGTTCGGTTACGTACAGTCCTACTGTCCCTCCCGTCATCTGACACACGTCTGTCAAGCTCTCAGCCTCACGCCAAAGGCTGCTGACACGAACCTCCCCTGTTCTCTTCTTCCCCCTGCAGGGTATTGTGGGAAGTGTAGGCGGGTCCGGGGTCGCGGGGAGCGCCAGCGGCAGTACTGCACCATGGACTTCGGTGAGTCTGAACCCCCGTCCGGTCAAACTATTCCCTTCAATTAAATTAAAATGTTTTTTGTATAGCCCTCGATCACAGGTATAGCCTCAAAGGGCCTAACAGGCCGTATATGTAGGACACCCCCCTTACCCTAGCCCCCCAGAGGGCAAGAAAAAACTCCCTTAATAAGCAAGGAGGAAATCTAGAGATGGAACGCAGAGTGGGGGACCCCGACTTTTCAGGAGGGTCAGGAGTGCAATGGGTGCATTACTGACATACATATAGGGCTGGGACAAAATATCAATATGGTGATATATTGTCGCCATTCATCGTGCGATACGAGAATCAATTCACCGGCGCTAAATATCAATATAATATTAAAAAAACACATACATTTTTTGGGCTTTATTCATGAAGAGTTGGACAGGAAATATTGCCTCTAATATCGATATTTTAATTATTCAAATAGGCGCTCTATCTGATTTCCCTGCTCCTCGAGGTGGGAACTAGTCAAATATAAGTCACTGAAAAACTCAGGATGGACCATCAATAAAGACCGAAATCCAGCACTGCAAAACAACCAAACATTTTAGAGGCAACACTGACCCACAGTTTCTAGCCCAGAGCTGCTATTTCTCTAAATAACGCAGAATTATAAATTATTGCATTATCATACCAATCTGGCCTTTAAAATTGGCTGACATTTTTAAATATATATATATTTGTTTTTGAATTCTTTAACATTCTATATATATATTTTTTTTTAAATAACCCTTTCCTCATTTTGTTTTCGTTTTTAAAAAAAACTTTTTCTTTTTTTTTAAAAAGCACTTATTTCGAGAGCCTCTACCCCAATTTCGTTGCACTTTGTGTGATGACAATAAAGAGATTAGAGATGACAGATTCCGACCTCCCCCACCTGACCTCGCTGTCCCCCCCCCCCCCCCCACCCCCCCCCCCCAGTGTTCCGGGCCAAGGTGATGGGGAAGCTGTACCGCGGGGAGGAGACGCGCTACGACGTGCAGGTGCTGCACACCTACCGCAACCGCTACCGCCTGGAGCACCGCGAGTTCCTGTGGGTGTCCAACGTGTGCGACTGCCCCCACCTGGAGCCGGGCCGGCAGTACGTGCTGATGGTGCGGCGGCACATCAACCACGAGCGCACGCTGGACCGCATCCTGCTGGAGGAGGGCAGCTTCGCCACGCCGTACCGCCCCAGAGAGGACGCCCTGCTCAGGCCCCTGGAGGGGACCTGCAGCGACAGGGGGGCCAAGGGGGCAGCCAAGGGGGGGGCCAAGGGGGCGGCCGAGCTCAGGGGGTGAGGGAGAGACTGGGAGAGAGAGAGAGAGGGAGAGATACTGAGAGAGAGAGAGAGAGAGAGAGAGAGAGAGAGAGAGAGAGAGAGAGAGAGAGAGAGAGAGAGACGGAGAGATACTGAGAGGGGGAGAGAGAGAGAGAGGGAGAGAGAGAGAGAGAGAGAGAGAGAGAGACTGAGGGAGGGAGGGAGGGAGAGAGAGAGAGAGAGAGAGACTGAGAGAGAGAGAGAGAGAGAGAGAGTGAGAGAGAGAGACGGACTGACTGACTCAGAGAGAGAGAGAGAGGGAGAGAGAGAGAGAGGGACGGACTGACTGAGCGAGAGAGAGAGGGAGAAGGACAGACTGGGAGAAAGAGACTGGGAGACGGACTGGTAGAGAGAGAGAGAGAGACAGGGATACAGAATGAGAGAGAGGTATTTAATCATCGGATTGAATCCCTTCTACAAACCTTAACCCCAACCCGGTACTCTGAGCTTTGATGTCTCCTGAGGCTCCTTCACCTTCTCCTCTGACCTGGGATCTAAGGATGTAAGACAGTGGTTTTCAAAGACTATTGAGAAGCCCACCACTAATACCCCTTCCCCTGCAAGGCCTGGACCAGTGTTGACCCAGGATGTGGACTCTCCTCCTCCTAAACATACCCTGGGTCTTTTCTCCCGGGTTGCCCCTTGGCTTCTGCGGGAAAGCTGAGAGATGTCTGTTGCAGGATACGAGTTCCAATTACGAAACCCCACTGGTTACAAACGGCTGGGTTTTTGTTTCTTCCCAGATTAAGAAAAGCTCTGTTCTTTACAGCAAATGACTTTTCAAGCTTCTACAAGACAGAAAGGGAAACAAGATGTCAAGGTGTGCGAGGTTCCTTCTGCTGAGGTGGATGATGAGACGTGACTGCAGGTCACACAGAGTTGTAACTACTGGTGTGTTTCCAGAAACCGCAGCAGCAGAACGATGTCTACTGGTGAAGGCTGTAACCTGATATTCTCCGAGTACGATAATCTGGAGTGAATGGATCAAACTGAAAGACAAACCTCCCCAACACTCAACGTCTCAGAACACTGTCTCGTGTGGAGAAGAGGAATTCTAAACCAAAAGGACTCTGTGTTTATTTAAAAAAAAACGAAAATTGAACCACGCATAGCACTTTAAGTGGTCATTTATTGCCACAGTTAAGTAACTACCAAAGAGAAGGACTAAAATGGCCATTATGATATTTCTATTGATATGATATGCTGATGATATTAACTGCAATGTTTGCGTGCCTTCTCACACTTACTTTGTAGCTATAGCGAACCATATATTTCTACATAATGTATTTATGCATAAACAATAAGCTAAAAACGAACATTATACCCGTTTTGCTTGTTAAGATATTTTCTTATATTGTATATATTGCGTTGCGTTTTTTCATTTAAAAAGGTACAGTGAATCAGGTCTGTTTTGAGATTCATATTTAGAATCGTATTGTATGAAAGGAGAGTTATGAATATACAGTATTCGATATTAGTGTGTTACTAATGAGCTGCAAATGTATTTTTAATTGTTTTGCATTCTTCCAAATTCAAGCGCCTTGTGTATTTGTAATATGTATTTGACGTATCTTCTTTGCTCTTACAAGCCCACGTTGTGCCAAAACTTTTGTGTTAACTGTAAGTCAGACTGGCTAAACCAGTAGATGTCCACTAACCACTGAACTCCAGAGGTTACATTTATGTAACAGTCTAAATGATTTTTAGAGGTCAAATGTGGTGTTATGTCTAATTCACCTATCAGCAACGTTGACTGTGAAAATAGGCAGCTCAAGATAAGTATAACAAACAAGATATCTGAAAACCAGTGGTTTATGAGAAAAAAACAAATGCATTTAACAAAATTTGAATAAACGTATTAACTGAATAAAACTACACACATTACAGACAATATCAATGTGAGAAGACCCTGCCTGAAAGTCCTGTTCATATAACAGTTTAAAGTCATCAAAGTTATTCAGATCATGTTGCTCCTCAGACACACACACGCACGCACACACCGGCACATGCACACGCACACACTCAAAGAGGCTTCCCTTATTTCAGTTTGAATCACAAAACTGTCATATCTTACAAAATGACTGAAACTATTTTATACCAAGGCAAGACAAAAGCTTCTAACCTCAATATTCAGACATTTTCCTTCACACTTTGAACCCTTGATCTTCTCTGGTATAATAATGATAAATCATTTTACACAAATTGTGAAAAACATTTAAAAAAAAATGCAAATGTATGACTTTGACAGAAGCAATGTTCTTGTAAACAATAAAGTAACAGTAAATAACATTTCAGAGGAATCATTAGTATAAGCATGGAGAGACTTTTTTAGATTATTTTTTTTGAGAAGCTTTTTTATGCAGCAACTCTGCCAAAAGTACATTTAAATCATCTTTACTTATCCCCATGGTTACTAGAAACATTTTGGAACATTTCGTGGAATTTTTCCTGTCCTCGTCATTTTTGGGCACGGGTATATTTATAGAGCTTTTAACTTTGAGAGTAGACACACTTTGCAGTGCAGTGATACATAAGGCATCTTTTCCGTGAGTTGGTCAAGTTAGTTTAATTTGGTTGCATGATGACCAGTTTTAAGCATCCAGTCAAGTGAAGTTATATCGCCATGGTAACTCTGTTTTAGTTTGCCTAATGTGCGTTAGAATGTGACATAGGCACAGCTGGTAAAAATCGAATGCACCAGCAGTCAGTCGAATGAAGAAATGTATTCCTAAGATCACAGGAAGTTTGAAGTACTTTAAGCTCTGAAAGCTTTTAAATATTAGAATAAAGCCCTGCCCATTCTAGCCCTATCTTACGTTAACACATACACGCTGGTCAATTGTCATTTATTTGTCAACACATAAAGAAGAAAGCATTCTAAGTTAAACTAAGAACCACTCCAATACGCCGCCTAGAACCCTAAACCCGTCACTACCTTATCACAAAGTGAGAGCTAATACATATATATATATATATTTATATATAGTTAGTAATCCCTTTGGCAAATATGTGTGCGTTTCCACGGCCTTGTCTGCCTGCGCGGCTCCACGGAGCAGGTCTCAGGACAGCGGTACCAGAGTACCTTCTGTCTATTCGTCACGGCAACGATGTCACTGAGAACGCGCTCCCTGATTGGTCGGCTCGGTCCATCCACGCGGCCGCGTTGGAGAGCTTCGGGGACAGGGGGGTCCGTCAGGAGTCTGCACGTCTGTCCTGCTCCACGTCAGACCAGATCTGTTTCCCCCATCCCCTCCCCTCCTCTCCTCTCCTGCTTCCTCGCTTCCTCCGGCCCCCCGTCAGACGCTGACGGCCACGTGTCGGGGGGAGGTGACGCGGCGCTTGATGCGCGAGCGCCGCGGCCGGTGGTCCGCCTGGCAGCGGCACAGCGGGCCCAGGAGCAGCCAGAGGTAGAGCGTCACGCACGCCCAGCACGAAGACATCTTCACCCAGAAGGTGGACCAGCTGCCGTGGGTGAAGGTGGTCTCCAGCACGGCCGACTCATAGCTGCACGGGGGGGGGGGGAGAGAGTCAGAGAGAGAGTCAGAGAGGGAGAGAGAGTCAGAGAGGGAGAGAGAGTCAGAGAGAGAGTCAGAGAGGGAGAGAGAGTCAGAGAGGGAGAGAGAGTCAGAGAGGGAGAGAGTCAGAGAGAGCGTCAGAGAGGGAGAGAGTCAGAGGGAGAGAGTCAGAGAGAGACGGAGGGAGAGAGTCAGAGAGGGAGAGAGCGTCAGAGAGGGAGAGAGTCAGAGAGAGAGTCAGAGAGGGAGAGAGAGTCAGAGAGGGAGAGAGTCAGAGAGGGAGAGAGTCAGAGAGGGAGAGAGTCAGATAGGGAGATTGAGAGAGTCAGAGAGGGAGAGAGAGGGAGATTGAGAGAGTCAGAGAGGGAGAGAGTCAGAGAGGGAGAGAGTCAGAGAGGCACAGAGAGACGGAGGGAGTCAGAGAAGGGGAGAGAGAGAGACGGATGGAAAGAGAGATAGAGTCTGAGAAGGAGAGAGAGAGAGAGAGAGAGAGAGAGAGAGAGAGAGAGAGAGAGAGAGAGAGAGAGAGAGAGAGACGGAGAGAGAGACAGAGAGAGAGAGACGGAGAGAGTCAGAGATGAAGAGATGAAGAGAGAATGGAACGGAAACGCCGCCATATTTGGTTCAGACGTCCTCACTAATGGCTCTTAAGACGACGAGAACGTTTGACGAAAGACAAACAACCTCAGGGGTCCCGGCCAACGGTGATTGGCTGAACCGAACGCAAACAGTGACCCGACCTGAACCAGTTGGTGAGGGTCATCATGACGTAGAGCGAGGCCAGGAAGAAGACGAAGTGGAAGAAGAAGTAACTGTAGGCCACGCGCTGGCTCTCGTTGTGGATCACCTGCTGACACCCCTTGTGCTCGTCATCAATCACCATCTCCTCCTCTGCGGAGAAACAAGGAGTCATCGCAATCAAATCAGCGATGAGAGAATAGAAACGATAATAATCATGATTGAAGACTGGTACAGGCTCCCAGACTGCCAACAAGAAACCGCGAGTCCCTCCCCCTATTGGCTCGGTTTTATTGGCTTGAAGACCTTCTTTGTTTTCTACCTCTGAAGTTGTACCTCCCCTGTTAAATCAAGTTGTCTTTTGAAGTGCTGTGTTTACAGTAAACGTGGAGCCGGTGAGAGCAGACTGATGGGGTGTTAACGGCCCTTCCGGGCTCTTTCCTCACCTTCCTCCTCCTCTGGCCAGCAGAAGCAGCAGGTGGCTTTCTGGAACTCGTAGCGGTAAACTTTGATCATCCAGAATGGGCCGAACACCTCTGCCAAGTAGGACGCCTCATTACTGGTCAGAATACAAACACACAGTCAGGGGAAACCGTGGAGGGGAAACGCTGGGATTCTCTTGGAGAGAGGAAAAACGTTTTTTTGACAGTTACGTTAAAATAATCGTTGGAATGTGTGTTTGTTGCAAATATGCAATTCCTAAAAGACTCTGCTTCCTTTTTTCTCTCACGCGTTTACCGAAATGATTATTTTCCACGGACAAACCGACAGACAGTTTGCCTTTGAGATCAGGCAGCAGCGATTGGCTGTTGTATGCATACATTCAGATTGAAATAACTTTATGCGTACCACGCAAACAGCACACAGCAGTACATGATGGCGGCCCCGATGATGGCCACGGCGTTGCCTTCCTTCTGGATCCCCTCCTGGCCCACGTTGGGGTAACACACTGTCATGTTCTTCCCCTGGTACACCACTGGAAAAGACACAGGCACAGAGAAACACACAACGTCTTAGTTAAGTCCTACTGAAGTCCTACTAAATGACATAAATACACACTGCAATGACGTTGTTTTTGTTCTAACCCCCCTTCTACGCACTTATTGTATGTTATACGTCCTGGCACTAAAAGATTGTACTTTATTGTGTGGCGTCTTATCCTTGCTATCTTTGTTGTATACAGGGAATGGGTTAACCTAACAAATATTAGTGCTTGGTGCTTGGTTCTCTGAACATCCTTACTGTACCGA
>NC_044061.1:4409890-4412390 GCF_902167405.1 Gadus morhua | reverse complement strand
GTACATCACACAACGTACGTGCACGTACTATACACCAATCCATCCATTTCTCACAGGCACAGGCACTGAGACCACCCCCTTGAAAAAACATGTCACTGGCCTTCCCTGTATATTACCCCCCACCCCCTCCACCACAGTGGCTATGTCACACAGAAGCAGGCCTCCAAAACAGTATCCCGGCCTGGTTTCTCTCCTACTTAACGCCTGACCACCCAGACCTCTGAACCCCAGAGGGGAGAGAAGAAACAGGGGCTTCAGGAGGTCCAACTTCTCGATGCGTTTGTAGAGCCGTATGTCTGTGGTAGTACCCGTTCCACCATTGGGTCGATCAGAGTTTAGGAGTGGATGAGATCAACTCAAAGAAAGACGGAGAGACAGAGAGACAGCCTGTATCTATCAGATGATGGCGGCAGTGGTACAGATGGAGCTCAACTCTGTCAGTATGATTTACAGCGGCTGGCATGCCAGAATGTATGGCGGTTGTACGCATCACAGGGAGGACATATGGAGAGTCTACCCTCTGCTCCAGATGTAGAGCAGGCCATTGTTACAGCCCTGGAGGTTTAGAGGGAGCGGGTTAGGTCGACTGGAAAAGCACTATAGGACTCTGGTATCTTTCCCTGCTCCCTTTCTGAGTGAACTCTGAGTAAACACGAGGTGTACTGTGTCATCATTTTTAACCTTCCCCTCCCCAGTCCTCGACCCACACGCACGCACGCACGCACGCACGCACGCACGCACGCATGCACACACACACACATGCCCACGTGCGAGCAGGCAAACACACACAACCACACACACCCCCACCCACACACCCCCAGCACTCCATAAAAACACACACACACACACACACACATACCCCCACACACATCCACCAAACACACACACACACACACACACACACACACACACACACACACACACACACACACACACACACACACACACACACACACATCCACCCACGCACTCATACCCCCCCCCCCCACACACACGCACACACAGACACACACACAGCACACACACACACACACACACACACACACACACACACACACACACACACACACACACAGACACCTAATACCCACCAGTTCTTGTTCCAGGTGTGTGCGAACGCCGTGATGAGGATGAGTTGGATGAGGATGAAGGCGAAGCCCCCCACTACTCCCACGTAGTGCCAGGCTGAGGAGGATCAGGGGGGAGACAGGGGGGGTCAGTTCAGAACTCTGATCTCATGACTGTACTGGCTCAACTGAGGTAGGTCCACTTTCAGTAGGAGTAGATATTCCTTCAATTATAATGTTTTCGCTTTCGGTTTTATCTCTCACTTGTTTGACAACATCAACACATGTTTGCCATGCAACGGCTTTGCTTTCCCGAACACAGCTGAAGCCCAGCCAGAGAGTTACTCATCGTGGCAAAGGAGCTGTCTCTCGGGGCCTCTCCCATAACTGGTTCAACACTGCCCCCTAGGAGGGGAACTGGGGAAGGTCACCCCTTAGACTCAGCACTTCTACAATTATGCGTGTCCTAATCCCAACGACAGCCGGAGTGCAATGCGGCTTGAATCAAAACAACTCACGCAAGTAAAAAAGCTGTGAGTTAATTAAAAGTAAGTTAGAGAGTGTTACTTCCCACGGTAAATTGAACAATGATTAATGACTAATTAATGATGATTGATTAATTGAACAGGTGTTGCTTACCGTGCAGGAAGGACTCTGTCGGGATGAAGAAGGCAGCAGTGCACATTCCCAGCAGGGTGATGAACTTCAGAAACCAGAACCTGTGTGTCAACACCACGGGTAAGGAGAGGTTAGTATAAGTGCAAAATCATGCTTCTTCATTTTGGTTTAAAATAAGGTCAAACAGACTGTGATCAACTCTGTCTGTGCACCTGCATTTGTGTGGAAGAGGAATGACGTAATGAGGGGAAGATGGGTTGTGCGGTTGATAGTGGGAAGGGCAAGGATGTAGCGGACACCTGACCATATACGGGCATGTCATGTGACTTTCACACGCCACCTTTATCGTTATCATTATCCATTGTCGGGGATGAAGGTTCGATGCACTCCATAATTTAATTGTGTGATTTTCGTTGAATCCCACAAGTTTAGTCCTGGGTCCTATATATAAAGTCTGTGTGGCAGCCCTAAGTTTATTAACCTGGCTTCCCTAGGTTTAAAGATAAACTGGACCATTCTGGAATATATGATGCCAGAATGGACCAAACAATCCCTTTCTCTTTCTCGAGGGTGAAAGTGGCCACGGTGTGCAACGCGAGCTCCGCCCGCTCTGAGCCACAGGTGGTGTTAGTCCTGCCCGCGACCTGGACCTCTTCCCCTTGATAAGAGTCTTATGGGCAGATTTATGTCAATGAGGCGCAGCACACCCAGCCCATTAAATCCTAATCCCCGCCACGTCACAGCTCTAATTGACACCCTAGCAATGGAAAGTGTGACAGCAGGACCTAATAATAACCACACAGCCAACGGATGAA
>NC_044061.1:4362390-4404890 GCF_902167405.1 Gadus morhua | reverse complement strand
GGACGCTGCCAAAAAAGAGGGAGAGGGCGAGGGCGAGGGAGAGAGAGAGAGAGAAAGAGAGGTGGTGGCACATACCCAATGCCGCCCCATCACGTCCCCTCCCCCCCCTAACCCTACCCGGTCAGATTAGGTCGGATCGGTGAGGGGGGAGGGAGAGAGGGAGGGATAGGCAAGGAGTAGGAAGTAGGAGGAGGTGGTGGAGGTGGAAAGAGGCACTGGTACCATCTGTCATCCCTGTCCCGTCCTCGTCCCCATCGCCCCCCCCTCCCCAGGTCCTCACTACTCGCCCCTGCAGGACCCTGGTAGACCCCAACACACTAGTAGGACCACCGGAAGGGTGGGCTAATGCGTCTGTGTAATCCAGACTTGATAATTGAAGGGTTTACCCCACTGTGATTGGCAGATGATACCTGACACTCAACACGTACGGTGCTTAAAAGAACCTGCTTACAAAACCTATCTGTAAACATCTATCATCTATAATCCTACCGAGAAGTGTTTATCCCAGCAACCAGGAACACTAACCACCTGGAATGTCACAGATTACAGGCATGGCAGGCTGCGATGGAATTTCTCTCCTCACCAACCAAGCACCGGATACGGGTGTGATGTTGAGGTTTAACGAATGACAGTTGACATTCTAATGAGCGTGAACCCCATGGAAATAGATCAAACCCAATCATTTTATCAGAAATGTGTGCTGCAGGGTGAGCCGACTGCGTGGGTGGGAAGGGCTGTGTCAGATTAGATGTGGGTTAGCGTGGAGGGGGGGGGGACGCGTCAGGATAATCCGGTCATTGTTCAGCCATCATCTGCAGCCAGGGTCACCTTCAGTCCTGCAGCCGATGGCTCTCTCTTTACCCATGTCTCAATCTCATGTCACTCCCTGACATGTCTCTCTATAACTCGCTCTGTAGCTAACACATCTCTCCCACTCTCTATCTGATGTCTAACTCTTTCTAGATCCTTCTTTGCCTCTCTCTCTTACAGAAACTCTCTCTCTCTCTCTCTCACCCTCGCCCTCTCTCGCTCTCGCTCTCTCTCTCTCTCTCTCTCTCTCTCTCTCTCTCTCTCTCTCTCTCTCTCTCTCTCTCTCTCTCTCTCTCTCTCTCTCTCTCTCTCTCTCTCTCTCTCTCTCTCACACACTACTGCTAACCTCTATGGGGGTAGCTCAGGACAAACTGAGTGGGATGATGGCGGGTCATGTTGAGGATTGAGAGCCACCCCCATGCGAGCTTGTAGGCGTTCCCTTGTCCTTGTGCTGGTCAGAGAGGCATTATGTGTTAGAAACGCAGTGACCATGAGTACAGCACAAGAGAGCCTGAATACCTTGATAATGTGAAATGTATCTGCCAATATCTCTATATCTGCGGCCGGCTAATAATACCGCAATCATATCATCCGTCCGTGATTACTTTTGGGAAGTTAGTGTGGCTTAACGTCATCAAGAACATCCAAAAATAAAATAATTCAAGTAACCTGAATGCTATCTTTGACCCTTGTCTCGAAACAAAACAATATCATATTTTGGCTGAAGAGGCTATTACCGTTATTAATGGAAAAACTTTCATTGAAATACATTAATCAGACAATGAAACCATTCAATGACCTAGTTTGACATGTTGACCTGTTTGATCCATCATAATGTAACTAGGCAGAGTTAACATAAGTCCAAACCATATTATTTACATAATCGGTTGTCAAAGGCAAAGATATATGCACTAACTTGAACATGTTTTGCTTCCCTGAATCTAGATATAAACTGGGTACAAATAAATGAGTAATGACCTCAGGTCATCCTGACTCCATGCCCATTTGTGTCCTGACATCACGTGCACACCCTGAATCCATGCCCCTTCCTGCCCGGACTTCACGTGCACACCAAACTTACTACAATGTTGCTGACGCAACCAGCCAGTCGAGAGAAAGGCTCTGATTTGCTCCTTGTTTTTCCATTCAAACTTTGGTGAATGTGTGATAATAATAAAACATTTATTGAGCTTAAAACAGCGTTATTATTTTTCAGTTTTTGCTTGGTGGATTTTTTCAGGCAAAGTCCAGGTTAACAAGTCTGGACAACTTTCTCCCTTCCTTTAAATCCTCACTATTCTTGTCATCCATAGTATCTTGGTACACAAGTTGGTTTAAATTTCCCCCAGAAAAACAGGCTTCAATGCAGACAAAAAACATTCTTCCCATCAAACATCAGCTGGTATGTTCCTAGACTAGGAAAACCGAGTGTAATACCGATTTTAAGCCTCAAACCCTAATTTATGTTTGATGGATTGGTGCTGTAAACATTTACAAACCAATTAGTCCAACAGACCAGCATCTCCCTCTCAGTGGTCCAGCCCCCCCCCCCCCCCCCCATGCTCACCCAGAGAGATGCTGCCCAGCATTCCTGGGGGCCCTTTCACTCTCAGAGATAATTGCTGTTGCATTGTGGGAGAGGGGGGAGAGCGCTTGAGATGAATCAACAAAAGCAAATTAGGGGATGCGAATTAACGCTTGAGTGAAAGTGCTTAATCTATGGTTTCAATAGGTTTGTGGAATAACAGTTGGATCCAATCCAAGCTCAGCTGCCCACACTGACGCACGCACGCACGCACACACACACACCCATGTTAAGATAAACAATGAATTAATCACACAAGCTTATCCTTTCTTAACACATTTCAAAAGCGAGAGTGAATCACACTTTGAAAATAGTTGTATCCATTGATCAGAAGTTGTCAAATAGGTGGAAAAAACTGTCTTTGTAAATGACTCACATGGATACGAGGAAAAAACATTGACGTTCAATGGAAACGCTATTTAATAATTCGTGACTGTGGCATCGCACGCCATACATTATCCTTCATCCGTAGCAAATCAATCTGGGCATATTAAAACTTCTGTCACTTCTGTCACACTTGTTCTGGATTATTTATGATACATAAAAAACGGTTGCCACATACTTCGAAAGTGAACTTTTGACATTGAACGCGTTAATAAATAAAGGATGAAATAAATTGTAACAGCACGAGTTTCACCACGCTTTATCGTAGAGTGACCAACCTATTTTATTTTCGTCTTTTTTTATACAGAAACCATCCCCTCACCTAGGCCTATAGAAAAACCTTCACCCTCCTAAAACATCTCTACACACACAATACAGATCGATAACACTACAATGCGTATCGGCGTCTTACCTGGGCCCCAAGACAGTGGCAAGACATCACTTCCCATAAACACTCAATGGTAATTCCAAAAGTTCACAGAGCGTCATCAATTATCAGTCATAGAGCAAAATGAAGGGGATGAAGTGGTGTCCGACCGGCCCTGAGGCCATCGCTGTGTGGCTGGGTCAACCAGACATCGTTCCATGCTGGCAGAGCTGCACATGCTCGGTGGAGGGGGCAGGTGTGATTTTAGACCTTGGTGTGACTGAAGGCACTGAGTTTAATTATGCCTTTAAGCAGATTACCATAGGTGGATTTCGCTAATGCCTGCCGACCAGTGAATTCAGGGAGACAGCGGCGGTTGATTTGTACAACGAGAGTTCATGTGGCGAGCAATAAAATCACAATTCTACAAATAAATAATTGACACTGTACCCATATATAACCTGTGCCCCATCTACTGGATTATTCAATTCTGTTACTTTCATTTTATAATTCTAAATAATTGCTCTAGAAAAAGTCATTTTAATAATTGCTCTTGTAGGTATATGATTTTTGATTGCAATTCAGCAGACACAGTGTTAACAAAAGCAACCTATATTACAGTTTGCCTGTCTTCAGATGGATATTGGGTTGGATGGATAAGAGCAGGCCTAGATTATGGGGATCTTTCTCAAGGATGTCAGTAAGACTGCAACCATGGTGCTTTGATGCTGGGAACATTTGGTTGGGAGCATCACATATCCTGCCCACCATTATGACTGATTGATTGTATACAGATATCTAATAGATGTAGTAATCAACAATTCCATAATCAATTATACATTCATAAAAAGTACAAGAATCAACCAAGTTAAAGATGTAAAACTAATTTGTTACCATGTTCAAATCATAAAATAAAAAAAACGAAATAACTTTTTTGTCAAAGGACCTCCTTGAGTATCACTGATTTTTTAGGATGTTATACACAGGTTTTGTTATCTTCATTACAAATTACCTTGTTAAGATAGTAAATGATGATCATGAAATTAGTTTTGGTTGTATGGTCATTGCGAAGGAAAATAGAACACATCAATTAGTTAAAATAAACATAACTATAAAGCAACCTGTTTACTTCCGGTCTTGTTTCGGACGCCGCCTCAACATCCGGTGCAACATCGTTTCTCTTCCGACATCTCTTTCTCTCCCCTAACACGGAGCTAACATGGCAGCCGAAGGTGACGTTGATTTGGACCTGGAGGCCGAGGAGAACTGCACCGGGAAGCCGGTGGAGAAGCCCCGCAAACATGACAGCGGCGCCGCGGACCTGGAGCGGGTCACGGACTACGCTGAGGAGAAGGAGATCTCCAGCTCGGACCTGGAGACGGTGAGGAGGGCTAGCATCAGCTAGCGAGCATGTGGTCCTAGCCGGTTTAACACCGGCACACACACACGCACACGCACACACACACGCCTAATGTGTGGACACAAACCCTTAGATAGGAGGGTTGATGCATCATTAACAATAACATACATCTGTGAACACACACACCGGCCAGGGGGCTCTGCGGGGCTCGATATAACCTCATACATGTTAGCGTAATCAATAAATATGCAGTAGTCTAGCGGCATCTGTCAAACGCTCTTTACCTTTTACTGGTTTGAATGATTTTATGTGTCATTGTCTTTTATGTACTGTATGTACTGTGCGTACTGTGCGTGTATTGCCTTATTGTAACCTGTGTGGCACCAAGACAAATTCCAATCAACTTTGTTGACATGGCAATAAAGTTATCTATCTATATCTGATTGACAGCTGTCAAACGTTGATGTTTGTGACTCTCTGAATCTTTCAGGCCATGTCGGTGATTGGAGACAGAAGATCGCGAGAACAGAAAGCCAAACAGGAGAGGTGGGTGGTTTTGAGGAGATATTGAGGTTTTTTTTATGTATATTGCAGCAATAAATGCTGTATAAATTGAGCTTTTATTACAACCTAGGTATGATATAGATTTATAGTTAACAATACAACTGCTGAACCAGAAATCCAAGCCCGGAACTAACTCTTGCTTTTGTCATTTCAGAGAAAGAGAATTGGCCAAAGTCACGATCAAGAGAGAAGATGTAGAACTTATTGTAAGTTCCCAAACAATAAGCACCACAACGATCTGATCTGATGTGCTTCGCAATGCGATCCAATTATAATTAGACAAATCTCTGTATGCATGTCATTCCTACGATTTTCTCTACAACCTTCCATCCAATCGACCTCACATGGTGGGTGAATGGTCGAGGATTCAAAGAAGTGCAAGGTCGAGTGTGAAGTTGTTTGGAAGATCAGCGGTTCTTGAGAAAGCTGTAAGCAGCAATACGGAAGGCCAAGCAATCGGCCCGTTATGAGCAGACACTATAAATGTTTTCTGCACTAATTATAATTTCAAGATTATGTTGTAATACATTACTTTAGTCAGAATCTATTCATAGGCGTGTTTCATGCTTCACTCTGAGGGAGATGGTTTACAGTACAATGGTATAGTTATTGGTGATACCCACTCTTGTATATACGCTATAGCTTGAAGGTGTACTGATTTGATTCCTATGATTTGTGATAATCCACAGATGTCGGAGATGGAGATTTCCAGGGGTGTGGCGGAGCGCAGTCTCAGGGAACACATGGGGAACGTCGTTGAGGCTCTGGTGGCCCTGACAAACTGAGGATTGGACTGTTATACCTTCATCATAGCTTACACACCCGACCCATGTTGACCTCGTAAACTGGCCCGACAACTGTTGACATTCTCCTCACCAAGCTTTTTTTATCTTTAATAAAATGTCCCATTTGGTTAGCCTAATTTTTTTGTCTTTACAATCTACAAACAATAAGCCTACCAGTATCGATCAACGAATGCATCTATAACAAAAATCGAGGCCATTAATTGAAAGCTCAAGACTCAATTTGATTTTCAGACCAATAGATCTGATCCACTATTAAGTGTTATGACTGGGAAAGTGATCACATTACAATGACATTTCCTGAATCGTTTTAAACAATGACATGCATGTGCAACATAAATCCTGTTATATTGGCATGAAATGGTTGAGGGATCCAATCATGGCTGCCTTAGTCCTTAAAACATCCTGCATACTCCAAACAGGCAATAAAATAATTTATATATTCTAATAGTTTGGATCTGAGATTAATCAAACAATGAATTTTATTAACAATAATGTGTCAACACCACAGTTGCATTGAAATATATTGAAAAAGTGGATATTTGAAGTCAATGCAGAACACTGTACAAAACGACATTGTCCCTTGGACAATTTTGAGCATGGATCAAAATTTATGGTAAATAGCCGCTAGCTTTTAGTGGCCACTAGAGCCACTAAAAGCACGATTCATTGAGTATTACTATTCAACTTAACCCAACCATATCTGATAAAGTATTGTGACCTAAATCTCTTGAGAAATGATCGACTCATCCAACCAGAGTGCAGTATTAAAAAAGAATAACGCTGTTCTGACGCATCTGAAGGGGGACGTGATCACGTGCCCAAAATCTCCACTCAAAGTCTTTCGAAACGTGGCCTGGCGAGACAGGCGTCCGCGTTGGTGCGGCTCTACGCCTTCCTCTTCTTCACCGTGGGCTTGTCGAACACGTCCCTCACCCCGGCCGCCTTCTGCTTGAAGAACTTTGTGTTCTGTGCGCTCTCCTGGGCCCAAGCCGAGTCGAACGACGTGGTGTCCTGGTCCACCAGATGGGTGTACTTGGTGCGTCCGGAACGGCCAAAGTTTTTGACCTGAAGAAAGGGGGAAAACCCAAACATTTCAGCGGCAGTTGTGGATGAGCTACTGGGTGTGTCATGGGAACCACATGCTGAGAGTGACGCAGAGGGACCTTCCAATCCTGACCCTCAATGTACACACTTATTGTATAAGTGTGTACATTTATACAATGTACACACTTTCTTGTTTGTTTTTTAAGTACACGGCTTGGCACTTAAAAAAAAAAGTACTTAGCATCGTGTCGTAGCTATCTTTGTTGTGTACGGGGATAAGTTACCCTAAAAATTATGAGTGCTTGGCACTTATTTCTCTGAACATCTCTACTGTTCCGACAACGAAATGTTGTCTTTTCTTTCTTTTGATGAATGTACTTATTGTAAGTCGCTTTGGAGAAATACCCTAAATGTAAATGGAGAAGGAGAACATGGGTCTGACCTGCATGACTTTGGGTAGAATGGTTTTGTTGAAGTGGTCCTCCAGTGTGGGAGCGCTGAAGTCTCTCTTGAACACGTCCTGCTCGTCATCCTGGAAGAACATCACATTCAGGTTTAATGTACGAACCGAGTTCAATGTACAAACCGCAGCTGTGCAAACCATGTACAGCCATTCTTCAAACCGACAAAGTCAGAGGGGAATTGGAATTGCATCCCCTCTTTGCTATACCGACCACACCATTGAACCATATGCGGTCTAGTTTATAATGAAGCAAATTGCAGATTACTTATATTATAAAAAGTGTTGAATTCCAATTAATTACCTCATCCACTGTTAGGGTCAGCTAAGCTTTTACATACAAGTTTAAAACTGCCTACCAACGCACAACAAGGCACTCACCATGAAGAAGGCTCCCCTGTGGTAATACTTCTGCAGGAACTTGTATTTGCCCTTGGACGCCTTGTTGGTGATGACTTTGCCGCTGTTACGCAGCTCTGCTCGGCGCTCCTCCTCTGTGAGGTTGTGGAACCTCTCGATCTCCGCCTTGTCCTTCTCCATGCTAGGAACAAACGAGAGAACTCAAGGTCAACACCTTCTGGACGCTGAGAGCATTGCAACTAGACCAACGAGCCATAGATTAGCTGCAACTCAAAATATTAAAACAGTCCTTGACTGCCAGTTCGGGAGAATTGTTAGACATTAGAACACAAATGTTCTCCAGTTACATTTGTGTGTCGACTTTTACACAATGTTACTCAAAGTATTGCCACTAATAGCACGTCATCATCATCATCAACCCCTAGGGGACTCACGCTTCTCTGGCCTCGCGGTCCCTCTTGATGCGCTTCAGCTCGCGGACCTTCCAGGACTCGTACTCCTCCTCCTCGTTCTCCCCGTCCGTGTCCAGGGCGTCCAGAGCGGCCAGCGTGCGCCGGTTCTCCTCAAACTCCTTCTTGGCCTCCTCCTCCACGATCTTCAGCGTGTAGCGCCGCCGCTCCTCCACCTGCTTCTTGGCCTCCACCTCCAGCTCCTTCACCTTCAGCTCCTCCACCTCGCGCTCCACCACCGTGACCCGGTCCTTCCTGAGGCGCACGAGAACCAGAGCAGCTCGATTGGATAGTGTGTTGAGACGGTAATTTGAGTTGTTCACAATCTATGTAAATGGTGAATGGTCTGCAGCTATAGAGCGCTTTCTAACCAGTGGCCACTCAAAGCCCTTTACAATATTGCCTAACAATCACCCATTCAGGCACACCTTCACACACCGACGGTGGTGTCAGCCATGCAAGGCGACAGCCAGCTCGTCAGGAGCAGTTTTAGGGTGCGGTGTCTTGCTCAGGGACACCTCGACACACTAGGCAGAGCTGGCGATCAAACTAGCAACCTTCCGGGTCCAAGCCAACCTGCTCTACCTCCGGAGCCACATGCAGTTTATTTTCTAACTGATCAGCCGGATCATCCTAGCGGCAGTGAGAGGCTGCTCTGGACCATCGTTTGTGGTATGGCACCTGCTCCCTGGTAGTAAAATCCGGCCAGATTTCACTCACTTCCTTATGAAGACGGGCTTCAGCCTTGGCTCCGCCTCGTCCTCGCTGTCGGTGTATTCCTCATATTCCGACTCCGACTCGGCCTCCTCCCCCGACTTCCCCTCCTCCTCCACCTCCATGATCTCCATGTCCTCGTTCTTCCGCTCTTCAGCCCTCTGGCGCATCATCTGTCGCCGCCTCTCGATTTCCTGAATGGAGAAAATCACATCCAGAGTTGTTTCTCACAGAGCAGACAGAATTGGTTTTGGCTCAAAAAAGGCAAGATATTTTTTTGTGTAAATTCATCCGAACCTCATCGTCAACTTCTTCTTCCTCCTCTTCCTCCTCTTCTTCCTCCTCCTCGCTGCTTTCCTCTCGCTCCGGGTGCCAGGTTCCCTCGTCCGAGTCCTCGCTGCTCTCGGCGATCAGCTCGGGCTCCGCGATCTGTCTGTGTCTCGCCAGCCTTGAGGAAAACATGAGCCAAAATCATTATGGGTAACAACAACAACAACAACAACAACAACAATATAACCAGAAGTGTGTGGTTATAAGATGGTGCGGGTTTTAGCGAGACAGTTGGGTAGGTATGAAGCACTGGATCATTTTCCACCGGAGATACTGATGACAGAGAGTTGACAGATGAAAACTGTGGCTACTCGCCATTACAGTTAACAGTTGCGACCGATTCATGAGAAGAAAGATGGACATATGGCATACTTTTTCCATTTTGGTTGCGAAGGTGAACTCTATGCATTGAGGAAAATCATGTTTATTGAATACTCTATGTTTCAGATTGTACTGGTCTATTTTATATGGATAGGCTGGTACTTGATACAACACATTATAATTTGACAATATGCTGTACTGTAAACCCACTTTTAAAAACTTTCTGCATTTCAGGATGATTCATTGCATCATAAAGAGAAACTATATACACGTTCTGGATGAATATTAGCCCAGCTCTAAGCCCTCGGGAGACAGGCGTGACCAACATGAGAAACATACCTCTCCTCCACATCCTCAGACACCCGGTTCAGCAGACGTTTGAGACGAGGATCCGACACCTCCTCCTCCTCCAGCTCCGGTTCAGCGTCCTTCCCCTTCTTCACGAACTGGAAATCCTCTTCCTCCTCGTCCGACGACTCCATCGGAGCGTAGTCGGGACGCTTACCGGAGACATACCTCTTCACCTTCACCTTCTCCATGGAAATCTCACCTGTTGTTGAACGTGAGGGGAGTCACAATAACATGAGGTTAGAATTAGGGAAACTTAGTTCCAAATTGAAACAGAGCATCAACGATGACGTCATGTCTGAGAGAGTAATGGCAACACGTTGAGAGGAGATGCTCTATTGACATACAGCAGAAAGACGGACAGGTGGCACTTTTTCTATTTTGCAACTAATTAGATCTCCGCGCATTGAGGAAAATCATGTTTACTCAATACTCTATGTTTCAGATTGTACTGGTTTATTTTATATGGATAGGTTGGTGGTTAGAACTTGATGAAGCTCTGTATTATACTTAATGATATACTTTTAACTGAACACACGTTTATGCATATACATAAAAATGATATACAATCAATATCCTCTTGTCCTGTCCGGTCTAAAACTGTCAATGCAATACTACTAGGCCATATTATTATTGTTGCAACGTTAGCAATGTTGCTAATCGGATAGCAGACTTCTCACCTTTCTCATTGCGGATCGGCACGGCTCCGGCCGTGGACTGGATCGGCGGCAGCTTCATGTTGAGGGCCTCGCGTCCTGACATGGTGGACCGAGTTAATGGACAAAACAAAACAGAAATAAAGACCTAGAGAAATATATCCTTTACAATCCACGCTCCTAGATCTGAGATCCTCGACGCGAACGGAAGTCTAACCGCTGAACGGAACGGAAGTTGTGTGAGTCCGACTGGATCATTATGTAGTAGCTTCCGTTCCTCTGGAATTACAACAAAATAAATAATACTAAAATAATATAAAAATGTCCTACTAAAAAGAATACATACTCATGAATTATTCAGAGTTTGTATAAAGCCTTTATTATGGTGGCATCATTTGTATTTACACCGTGTTTGATGTGAAACAAGAGATTATTTAATTCCACAATATAATTGCATATTTATTGTTAAAATGTTTAATCTTTTGTTTCAGTCCGTGTATACAGTTCTCATTATGGATTTTATCATTCTTATTTACACCGTGTTTAATGTGAAACGAGAAATAATTTTATTCCACAAAATAATTACATATATATGGATAGAAGGTTTATTCTTTTGATATTACTTCATGAAGAAGAGTGCAGACAGCATTTTTTTGGAGAAATGTTCAAATAGGGATATTTTTCAAAGCTGAATTCCCCTCTGCTTAAACAGCGCGTCAAGCTTCTCTTCAAGGGTTGGATGGGTGCCTTTCAGTCCTCTTATCACCAGAGACCCCCAGACAAAGTATTCCTGGACTCGCTCTGCAGTCCAACCTGAAAACATAAAATGTTATCACCTCAATGACTAATTTGCTAAACATAGTGATTTAATTGATCTAAAAACACCAACAAGTGTATCGTTAGGAAAACCGATACATGAATAGAAGAAACAGCACAATCGCAAGTGGTAATAAAAAAACACAGATTAGCCGCCAAACACAATGGACCACACCTGTAGGTGTGCAGCGATTAAGGTCCCTCAAGTTGTAAAGTTTGTCAGCAAGTTTGACCAGTTTGGCCTGTTGACTGCAGTGGGGTGCGTGCTCTACTTGGAGACGTTTCCTCTCCTGTTTGGGGAGGGTCTTGTCATCGGTCACTTCTTGGACAATGCGCGCCACGGTTGGTCCAAAGGTTAACTCCAGTTCTGCTATGCTGGTGTCTGTGTCTTCAACAGTATCATGGAGAAGAGCTGCCTGAATTGGGGGAACATACATAGGGTTAGATAGTTAGTGATTTTGAAAACCCAAAGAGTAAACAGTAATACTTCTTTGTTTTTTTTAATTTGCAAATACAGTATAGGCTATACATTTTCTTTTATAGTAAATACAGACAACTCACTTGCAACACCTCAATGTCAACAATGCCACCTTCATGACTGAGGATTCTTGCAACTCCTTAAAAAAAAGGCAAACAACTTTAAGCAGATGGCATATCCATAATATCACACAGAAGAACATTAAATAAAACATTTAATAAGGAAAGGCTGACAGCACAGGACAAACCTATAGGATGGTTGATATAAGGGGTTCCTTCTACATCTTTACGCCGTTGACTGCGGTGCTTTTCTGCCGCGAAATTGACCGTTTCCAATAACACAGTCGTACTGGAATTCATCGTGACAGTGATTTAATGGTCTAGTCTTAAATCCTTTTTCGGGTTCGATTATTTGGTGTTTGGTAGTTTCACTTCTTCTCAGCGACTATATCCTAAAGGTGTCCCCCCCTGAATCAGTCCGGAGTGCAACACGCTCTCTGAGTACCTAGTTCCATCCGTCCCCACCACGGAAGAAGGTAGCTAGCCCTACACTTACTCAAATACTGTTGTTTATTTTAACCATTTGACACTGTCTTTGAATGTTACCAGTGAATAAGTGGCATTATTATTAATATAAAATCTCCTATAATCGTTTTATAAGAAGCATGTCTAGCATCTATGCGTAGCTTTCAAGTTAGGCAACGTCAGCTCTTAATCAGGGCTGTCAATACATGATCCCTGCATTTCTATGTCATTTATCTTAATTTAAGACTGTCAATAAATAACAAACAAGATTTCACATAGCGATCTAATGTCTCCACATGCCACTAGAAGAGTGTTTACAAGTAAAGGACAGACAGACGGCTGTTCGCCCCCCCTGTCACTCATCCCCATGGCTCAAAGCATCAGACGAGACTCCCCAGAGCTCCCAGACTTCTCGTTGCTTAAGAGGCTGGCCAGGGACCAGCTGATCTATCTGCTGGAGCAGGTGGGTCTGATTGTACCACTGATTTAGCCGAACCCTAACCCCAACCCTCACTGTTGATTTGGACAGATGCTTTAAAATAAATGATAAAGTCACCACTGTTGGGTGCTGCTGGTGGTAATCCCAGCCACTTACTCTCCACACTGTGGGTTTAACTGTCGTTTGATATTGACTATTGCAAGGAGGTCTCAGAAATCTATTTCATCACTAAAAAGCTTTATGTATCACACCTTAAGTCATAATATCGTTTTATTTTGAGTCTTATTTATTTTCTGTTAGCTACAAATTGATGTTTGCATTGCATTTATTATTCTGATCTTTATTTAACAGCTACCCGGAAGGAAGGACCTCTTTATTGATGCTGACTTAATGAGCCCACTTGATCGCATTGCCAATGTTTCTACACTTAAGGTACATCAACTACCTATGCATTTAGTCAACAAAGTGAATTGAATCACGATTTTCATTTCTGTTTGTGCTTTATTTTAAAGCAACATGAAGTTGACAAACTCTACAAAGTGGAATATAAGCCGATTGTGAGCACTTCTGATCAGTAAGTACAGTGCCGTCTTACAGCCCAGCTCATATGGTGGATAAGAAGCTGACATTGCAGTGTGAAAGTGTTAATCTCTTTTTAGATTGTGTTTTCTGATACGTCCAAGACTACAATCTGTGAAGTGGATTTGTGGTATGTAAACAACAGCCTAGCTTTTCATCATAAAGGAAACCCCCAATGGCAATATGGCTGATATCAGACCATTATAATCAATAATTTGAAGTCTCGGCTTTTCCGCCTTTTCTTTTTTTAAAGATGTGGTGAACGCAGACAAAGCTGCTGGGAAATTCAGAAGATACAAGTTAATATTTACCCCTCAGAAGGTAAAACCCTGTGCCCTATATCCTGCTTACATTCCTAGTGCCGTCTTCCAAATACCTACGACATGAGAAACATTAACTCATTTCTACTGATGTCCATCCATTCCAGTTCTATGCTTGTGAGAACGTATTGGAGGAGCAGGGAATCTTCGGAGGTAGGTAACCTCTTGTGTATTAGCGTTTTTGTCAGTTATTCGTAGAATATATCGATCTACAGTGTTGTTTCTTTCTCTCAGACGTGACAACTGATGAGTGGGGATTCCATCTCCTCCCATTGGATGATGACATCATCAGCCTGGAACTCCCAGAGTTCTTCCGAGACTATTTCCTGGTATTGATCTCAAACTGTCTGATAAATAACGTGTGCTGTAATCTATTCCGTTGTAGTCTGTACCGCCTAATATATGGTCTCACTACTGCAACACTCATCCCCTTATGCTGTGTTTCGTTAATTATAACTTTGATTCTATAATATTATAGTATAAGTAAGTCTATTGTTTACTTCTGGTATAATACACAATTTTGCATGCCAAATACATATATTTATTCCTAATGATTACACCAACATCATTCCCACCAACCCATGCATTTATACGATCGACAAAAATAGTTTTGTATTTTCCACGTCTACCATTTAATTTGAATAACGCAAAGTCCAAAGTACCCACTCGTGCCTTCTGTATCTGTCCTAGGATGGGAACCAGCGCTGGGTGCGGACGGCTGGCTGTGTGCTGCACCTGCTGCACTCCCTCTACGGCCCCTTCTCTAAGGTCTACGGGATCGGCCGATGTTCCAAGGTGGGATCACTGGGTCTCTAATGGTGGCACCACCAATGTGTGCAGCGAGGGCTTTGAAAACAGTAGTTTCCTCTCCAACACGTCTAATGTAACTTATCTGTGTGTGTGTGTGTATAACACTAAGGCCCAATCCTATTTCTACCCCTTACCCTTCCCCTTACCCCTCCCCCTCCCCCTTCCCCTTACCCCTTCAAAACAAGGGGGAGGGGGAAGGGGTAGAAATGGGATTGGGCCTAAGTCTTATGTGTTCTATGTGTTGGATGGCACAAGATGGCGTATGAGTCATGGCGGGAGCAGGTAGAGGAGGGAGAACAGAAAGGTCGCGATGGGGAGATTGGAAGTGTTTTTCTTTTTGATAGAGGCAAGTAGCAGAGTTTTCCCTACAATGTTGCAGAAGACGGTTTGTCTGTTTTGTTCGTTTGTCTGACTGTTGATGCTTGCCCCTCCAGATGTGGACTACGTCACTCCTATGTGCTCCCAGGTGGTCTATGAAGGGTTAGTGGATGACATCTTCAGAATCAAATGTGGTACGTAGAACCTCAAGGGTGCCTGTCAGAGTTTATTCAAGGGTCTTATCTTTTAAGATATTTCCATCATGTTTTTATTAGCTCATAATGAAAGATAAAATAAAAAATTAGGAGACTATAGGCATTTATGAACCAGAAAATATTCATGTTAAATTGAGTGGACTTGGAAGAATATTCCAGATAACTATTATTTAGTACTTACTATTGAAGACTATTCATTCCATTTTCTATTAATTGTATCTCTGCACACTATGTTACATTGTATTGCAGTACATAAATGCTTAGTAGAGATTGTTCCCCATAGTAATAACATATCATTTGCGACAATCTTGTTTGCAGCTGAATGTCAACCATGTGACTTGAATATTTATTCTGCAGGGTGTGTGGAGTTTGGTCCGGAAGTTACATCCTCTGACAAAAGTTTAAAAGTAATGCTTAACTCGCAAGATAAGGTAAGACTTAAATAGTTAAATTGCAGTATTTGGGAAGTTACGTCAATCTTACAGATGAATACCAAAGTGCCAAGCTAACATTGTTGCCTGTCTAATCCACCTCAGGTGTTTAACCAAATCCGGAATGAGCATTTCTCCAATGTTTTCGGGTTTCTCAGTCAGAAAGCCAAGAATCTTCAGACTGCATACGACGTGGGTGAAGCATCTGCGCATCATGTGTGCAGCACTATTCCGGAAGTTTCTATTAACCAGCAGAGTTAATTAAATAAATGAATCCTGTGTTGTTTATGTTATCCTTCAGAAAAGATGTGGTATGGACATAAAACAGATAAAGACATTTGTCTCAGAAGAACTCAAAGGCTTAAAACAAGAGCATCGGCTTTTGAGTTTACGTGAGTAATACTTTGATGAGTGGTTCTCATCTACAAATTGTTATCATTCTTATGAGAAATCAACAACATCCTTCATGACAGATATTGGTGCCAGTGAATCAATGATGAAGAAGAAGACAAAGCAGGAATTTCAAGAGCTGTTGAAAACCGAGCACTGTAAGATGACCGCCGTGCACTGGATAAAAAAACTAGGATTTAAATTATTTTTAATATGCATACAATATTGAAAAAACGTCAATATTGAGTATTACGTAATGCATCCTAGTATTTTGAAACAAGCTTATTTTTCCATAACCGTGACAGCCTTACTGGAGGGGTTTGACATCCGGGAATGTATTACATTCATTGAGGAGCACATCAACAGACAAGTGAGTCTCAGATAGACACATGCATGGTAGTAACGGGTCAATAGAAAACTCCCAGTATTCATTCATTGTCCTTCCTTCAGTGCTCCATGATAGAGAGCCTGCGACTCCTCTGTCTCCTGTCGCTCACGGAAAACGGTGAGTCTTCTTGACACCAACATGCTCAATAAATTTCCTCCCAATGCTGCAGTCACAAACAACTCCTTGCGTTTCGTCACAGGTCTACTCTCCAAAGACTACAAATCAATGAAGGCACAATACCTACAGGTAAACCCTGATAAAGTAGTAACAGTATGGGGATCATTGGGATAAATAACCATGGTCAGGTGGAACATGGTGAATGAATGATGTTTATGCCTGTTTGGCTCGGCCTTGACAGAGTTATGGCGTGGACCACCTTCCGACCTTTGCCAACCTGAAGCAGCTGGGGATTCTGGTGGAGCAGCCGACAGGGGAGACCCTGACCGCCATGGAGAACAAAGTTGGCAAGCTGGTTAACGACAGAGCTGCAGGTGAAACAGGCTACAGACGTAGAATCCCACGATGCTGTATCCACCTCCCCTCACGAAACGATGTGCTACATAACTCGCAACAGTAGTCCAGCAATTCTCTGTTATAATGTCATTCACCCAAACACACACAGACTTACATTACATTGTTCTGTCTTTTTAGGAAAGCTGACTGATGCCTTTTCCTCTTTGGCGAAGAAGAGCCATTTCCGAGCCCTAAGTAGGAGACTAAACTTGGTAGGTAATCTGGCCACTCAAATTAACCACCATTTTCAATGTCTTGAACCGTTGGAAATGCCACTAAAACTCTCCTACTCTATACCATTTGTAAAACATGTACAGCGTTGATTTGTTGCTAAATACAATCTTCATTTCTTTAACTTGAGGCTATTGCTGTCCTTTGACCATTTGCTATAAAGGTGCCCAAATCGGATGAGGAATACGACTTGCGTGTTCCCAAAGACATGGCCTACATCTTCAGCGGGGCTTATGTGCCGCTCAGCTGTAAACTCATCGAACAGGTGGGTCATCCAGCCTGACCACTATTCCACTGCACTGCTTGGGAGTATAGGAGGAAAACTGGCGTTTTTGGGGGAGAGCTCACAAGGCTCCTCTGTGTTTCTGGTCGTGTCTCCAGGTTTTGGAGCGAGATGGATGGACTGGCTTGGAAGAAGTTACCAGGTTACTCAATGGCCAGGAATTCGCAGCCTCAGGTTAGTTAGCGATGCTATTATTTATTACTGTATAACTACTCAACTGTCCCTGGTATAAATCTTTGACATCCCTTCACATTTACAATTGAACACAAATTGTTTCTGTCATTCAATGACATGTTTCTTGCATATTTGAAATAAAATGTTCAAATCAAACACAGTGTGTTTTAGATGTGTGAATGTCGCTGATACCAGGAGATGCTTGTCTCTCTTCAGGCTGCAGTGAGGCTGACGGGAAGGCAAGGAGCGACACTCAGAGGACCATCCTGGTCATGTTCCTCGGGGGATGCACCTTCTCCGAGATCTCGGCCCTACGTTTCCTTGGCAAAGAGAAAGGTAGGAAAGGGCTTGATTTTGAATAATAAAGTTTATTTTTATTTTTTATTGGGACATTGATCGGAATCAATAATAGAGCTGAATCATTCTGTTATTGATATAAAACATGCCGAAATCGGATAACATGATAAACTGTATGTTTGTTGTCATTTCTCTTTAGGTTATAAATTCATCATTGTTACGACAGCCATCACAAACAGTGCCAGACTCATCGAGGCGTTGTTGGATAACCGTGCATGAGTCCAGACAGCTGGCCTACTTTAGGACAAACTTTGCTATTGCATTGTATTGCATCATGGACAGAAACTAAAAAATTCCTGCCACTGTAAAGGATGTGAACGACCTGCGGGACCATTGGCATTACTGAATGGACTTATTGTGTCTGAGGCGCACTCTTGGATTGATGTAAAAAAAGGATACTATGAACTGAATGTGAATAAATGTTTTAATATGTTTTATGTCCCTGTTACTTATTGGACCAATATCTTCCAAAAATAAGTCTCTTTGCATACTGTTTTAAAAAGTTGTGTATAAACTCAAAGCTATAAACTTCTTCAATCATTCTTTTTTTTTTTCCAAGTATTTTTTTTTTGCACAGAAGTTTTACATAAAAACAAAATACAAAACGAGATGTCATAAACGATTATATTTCCATCAGCAAATCCTTTAATAGGTCCATGAGTAAACCACACCCGGGACAATTTGTTACCTCATTTTATTTGTACCAAGGAGCTGCGCACGCATCCCAAAACTAGCCAATGAGAGCGCAGCCTGCGTTGACACGCGTGTTTTGAATCTGAGACACAGACAACACTGGGTGGACGTTGCTGCTTTGAGGCTGACGGTTAGCGGACAGCGCTGCGTTGAAGTTTTTGTAGTCCTCGACAACCATTAAAAACCTGGGAATTAACGATGAGAAAGAGGTAACGTTGTATAACGCTTATGAGATTTATACTGATGTTATTTCCAACCATGGCTTTAGTTGTAAACACATTATACAACGGGGCGTCGCACTACTTGTTAGCCAGTTAGCCTAATTGCTAACTTATTCAGTGCCATAGAAACCCAGACTCACGCAATCATCTGTGTATTACATATTCGTCGTTTATGTGTAGTTTTCTGAAATCATGAATGAGTTGGGAGATGCTCATGTTTTAGGGTTTTGGTCATGCTTTGGGGTGTCCCTCTGCAGTGAGGTGCTCGCAGCGGAGTCGGTGACCTGCTTGAATAAAGCCCTACACCACCTGAAGGACATCTGGGAGGAGATCGGCATCTCCGAGGATCAGAGGCTGCAGAGGACCAATGTCGTCAAGAGTCACATTAAGGTGATTGTTCTCTTAACATTCCTTGCGTTTCATAATGGTCGAAATGCACGAAATTTCAGATTTCTACTCTGTTATATTAGTAAAAATAAACTTGATCAACTTTGTTGTTTGTTATTCCTATTGCTTGGTTTTAAATTGAAACCTACGTTGGCCTGTCCCTACCGTCTGATCGGAGGGAGTGGTCGTTTAGCATTATCTGCCTTGACTGTTACGCCTATCGAAACTTTAACTCTTTAACTCTCTATGCCAATAAGGCCCTGCAAAGCTGTTTTATGACATTTATAAATTGACCAATGCACATCAAAGCTAAAAATAGAAAATGCAAGGACTTGTTCAAGGTTGGATTTATATATTTCGTGTGTGATATATCTGTTAAATTTGCTGGTATTGTTTCCACCACCATAGAGTTTACTGGATATGATGGTTGCAGAGGAGGAGGCTCTGAAAAAGAGACTGATGATCAGCATTGAAACATGCCGCAGCGAAATGGCGAAACTCTGCTTGGAACTTCAATTACCCAGATTTGAGGTTAGCACAACAAAAACATATCACCAGTAAGTTCAGAACTGCTGATGAGAGACCTATTGGCTCATAAAGTCAATGGCTGTTGCCAATAGGTTACAAATCTGGACAATCTAAAGTAAACCTCTTTTTGGTCCTGGTGTGTTCAGGAAGAGGCCGGCAGCACTATGCTTCAGCTGGAGAAGGAGATCCGCACACGCGTGGAGGCGCTGGTGTTGGAGAAGAGCCAGCGCGTGCAGCAGCTGAAGGCCTTGATGGAGCAGGACCACGACCTCTGTGACATCCTGTGCTCCATGCCATACAGGGTCAACGAAGACTCTGTCCCCTCACTGGAACAGCTGGAAGGCTTCCGGGAACACGTAACCAACCAGATGGCTGAGAAGGTGGGAATAACCCAAACCTTTAGTTAGAATGAACCTTTTTATTTATTTTACTTTTCGACAATGTCAAGAAAGATATATAGGTGGCAGGAATCTTTATTTATCGTGATGGATGTCTTTTCAGGGGAGGCGGCACGCCGAGTTTGTGGACATCAAGAGACAGATCATCCTATGCATGGACGACCTGGATCAGGTTCCTGAGACCAGCTTTGAAAAGGACATTGTGTGCGAGGATGATGAGGCCTTCTGCCTGTCCAGAGACAACATAACCTTTCTCAAGCTGCTGCTCTGTCAGGTGAGCATTTAATATGCATCACGGCAACGTTGAATCGTCCAAGAAAAATATACTCCTTTAGATGGAGAACACTTGGCTATTATTGGCAACTTTCCTAAAAAGGGGTGTGTGTGTGTGTGTGTGTGTGTGTGTGTGTGTGTGTGTGTGTGTGTGTGTGTGTGTGTGTGTGTGTGTGTGTGTGTGTGTGTGTGTGTGTGTGTGTGTGTGTGTGTGTGTGTGTGTGTGTGTGTGAGAGAGAGAATAGCTGATGTGTGTCTATGGAACTTGACATAAAAAAAATATCGGCTCTGTGTTAAAGCAATGGGTGCTTAGCTTTCCTAACCATTTACATTTAGGGCATTTAGCAGACGCTTTTATCCAAAGCGTCTTACATCGTTTAATACACACATTGACATACCGACGGCAGAGTCACCCATGCAAGGAGACAGCCAGCTCGTCAGGAGCAGTTAGGGTTTGGTGTCTTGCTCAGGGACACCTCAACACTCAGCTAGGAGGAGCTGTGGATCGAACTTGGCAACCTTTCGGTTACAAGACTGCTGCTCTACCTCCTGAGCTAAGCTGACCCACTAACCGGCGGCCCTTGTCTGTCGTCGGCGACGCCGTAGTTGGAGGGGCACCGGGCTGAGAACGAGGCCCAGTGCGAGATTCACAGGGAGCGGATCCAGAGGCTGTGGGACAGACTGCAGGTCTCCCAGGAGGAGCGGGAGGCCTTCTCCCCGCACATGGTCATGTCAAAGAAACGGAATCTCGACGTGGTGAGTGAAAAGGCACCAGTGTTTGAATCGCCCCCCCCTGTATGTTGCACTTGCAACCAGGCCGGCTCATGTTGCATCACTCCCTCCCTTTCAGCTACAAGCAGAGGCTCAGCGACTGGAGGAGCTCAAGCTGTTGAACATGCGCAACGTGACGGAAGCCATCCGCTCCGAGATCGCCGTGTTTTGGACAAAGTGCTTCCTGAGCATGGACCAGCGACAGGAGTTTGTGCCGTATTACAGTGGTGAGGGTATCCCCCTTTGTAATTGTACTTTACAGCATCACAAATGAGAGGTTTATTGTCTAAAGTAAATGCTGAACATGGGCCCTTTTTTCTTTCCCAGAGGATTTTACAGAGGAGCTGCTGGGTCTCCATGATGATGAGATCCAGCGACTGAGGCAGCACTATGAAGACCACAAAGCGCTGTTTGAGGGCGTCCACCAGTGGGAAGAAAGCTGGAGACTCTTCCAGGACCTCGAGGTGAGACTGATTGCACTCTTTCAAATATTACCAGAGAAATGCTGTTTAACCCGTTTCACAGCAATGGCAGAAGTGGGCATGTCTAATGATAACACCCAGGGGTCTGCAGTATCTGAAGTTAGTGTACTCATGTTTAAACATTGTGGCTAGTTTATGCATATCTTGGCCTTTTACTTTCCACGCCAATTAATTTAATGATGAATACACTATTATTGGTTATAGGGTTGGGAAATCTCAAAATAAAAGTATAATTGATATCAAGTTTCTGGCCGGGGTCCATTCTTGTGTGTAAAAAGTTACTGTTTTTAATTGACCATCCGTTTTTCCTTTCATTCCCAGAAAAAAGCAACAGATCCCACGAGGTTCACAAACCGGGGAGGAAACCTCCTCAAAGAGGAGAAGCAGAGGACCGAGTTGTCGAAAAGTCTCCCCAAGGTAAGGAGACGATGGTCCACGTTCAAAAGTGACACCTGACCGTGTACAGTTTGCACCCGACGATGGCATTAACCGACGGGCCCCTGTGTGTCTCCCCCCCACACACAGCTCGAGAAGAAGCTGACGTCGGAGATCGAGGCCTGGGAGAGCGAGCAGGGCCGAGAGTTCCTGGTGAGCGGGCAGAAGTTCATGCAGTACGTGGAGGAGCAGTGGGAGTCGCACCGCGTAGACAAGGAGAACGAGAAACAAGAGCGGGTGAATAAATATAGCGCTTTATCTACGGGACACGTTTTGAAGAAGACGAAAGTAAAACGCGCCTTCGCCGTAGGCCGTAGGAAATGAAAGCCGATGCAGCGTCTGTAACTCTCTCGTTTATAACGTTCCACAGCAACTGAAGAAGAGCAAGCAGACGGAGGAGGACATGCTGTACGGCACGTCGGTACGCACGCCCGCCAAGCGACGCTTGCTCGGCACCCCGACGGCCAACAAAACGCGGAGGGTGAGCCCCCCTAGTTCTTACAATGGTATAAACGCGTCGCCTGGCTTTTAGTAGTCAAGATGGCTCTAGAGACCTACACGCAAGCCAAGGGCGTACCTTCCAAGTGTAAAGACTAACTGGTCAGCGAGGGGTTGTTGTGCTGTCATTAACCCACGCGGCTATTCCCATTTGAATGTGTTTCCAGTTTAACGCTACCTCCAGCCTCTCCAGCACCGCCTCTAACAGCACGTCGCGCTCCGTTTACGGCATCTCCACCTGTCGCTCACCGGCTATGTCCCGCCCTCCGCTGTCAGCCAATAAGGTAGGCTTCCCCGCGAAGGTCGACGGTGCATGGACGCTTGTCATCGACAAGGGATCAAGTGGAATGCTCCTTGACGATGCTCGTTCTGTAATGGAAACAAACTTGTGTCTTCGGTCTGTTACTTTAATGGAGTCTTCACTGAAATGCACAAATTAATTCTGTGTGCTCGTGTCTGATCCTCTCTCTCTCTCTCTCTCTCTCTCTCTCTCTGTCTCTGTCTCTGTCTCTGTCTGTCTCTGTCTCTCTGTGTCTCGCTTTCGCTTTCTCTTTTTCTTTCTCTTTCTCTTTCTTTTTCTTTTTCTCTTCCGCTTTCTCTTTCTCTTTCTCTCTCTCCACACGTCAGATCCTGGCGCCCCGGACCCCAGGCCGCATCAAACCCCCCCACGCTGGGCACCAGCGGTGGAACCGGGAGAACATGATCGAGGTCAAGGCGTCGCCTGTGAGCGGTGCGTTGATGACCCCTGCTAGTCCAAAGCGTAACACCAGCATAACCTCTGTTGCCACCACTTATTCTGAATTTCTGGTAATTGACTTTTTTTGAAATTTCTTGAATATTTTTTTTTTTTTAGATTCCCCATCCAGCAGTGTAATACATCGTTATGTTGCGTCCCTTATGCGAAGCAATCAGGGGTTATTATTGGCTCTAGAAGCTACACATATGTTGGCGTCTCAGTAGTGTATGTGGTGTTACACGGTGTACTAATGTACATTTATGTTTTAGAAGGACTTGGTCAACACTGAATCTGTTCAGGCAAGGTGTGTTTGCCTTTCTAGCCATTAGTGTGATGCCAACTCTAAACCTATATACTTTGCATGGCATTAATGGAATCTGCGCCAAAAGCTTGCCTTTCTCCTGTTAAGGAGATTTCGTCTCTGGATACGTTGTTTGATGCTGTTTTTCCGCGTGTAAAATTAGTTTTTAATCCACTTAACCACTAACTCTCCCTTACCACATACCTGTAGATGGATAGACATCGCACCTTTTTGAAATGGCAAGCAAAAACCACTCCTCACTGGCTTGTGCTGATTCTTTCCTTCCTCCTTATTCATGGTAACATACTTTGGTTTATCTTTCCACAGCGCGACCTCTCCAAGACCGCTAACTCCAAAGGAGAGCAAGACGTCATAAACTCTACTGTCTCCCACCTCTGACCGTCCTCCAGATTGAGATTGACCTAATGTCCAATCCTATCAGATGAAGAACTACCTTTTTACTCAATTTCTTAATTAATTGAATTAAGTCAACCCTAATCTTGGTGTAAAAATGTCAAACTTCTACGTCGGATTTTCTCAAATCCCTAGTCAAATTTTTCACATGGAATGGTTGCAGAGTTTTATATTCATTCTTCTGTTGTGGGTTTTGCCTGTACACTACAGAAAAAATCATCTACGTTATCACTGCCTTGGTGTGGGAAATGATTCTATCTTACCTTTTTAAGCAACACTATTTTAGCTAGGTATTGCAGTGTAGTAGATATGAATGGTGTATCCATACACTGTAATGTTTCTTATAAAGCATACAATTGAAGGATGGGAAGGGTGGGCTCATGAAACTCCTTTTTAATATGCAATTGAGGGTCACAGGCCAAATGTTTTGTATTTTTGCACTTTTATATATTGCATAGTTTAGTTCTATGTCCAATAATGCTATTTTGCATTCACATTTTCCTAAAGTATTATGTATATTTTATGTATGTGTGCATGCACATACATACTGGTGTAAATATTGTCTTTCTTTTGCTTCTCCCTGACATTTTAACAAGCTGCTGTTCTAATATGTAGGGTTATATAAAACAGCTTGTGAAATGTGGGATTTGTTTCTATTTGTCTTTTAAACTAGGAATTGTAAATAAATAGACATAAATTAAGAATTAGATTGTTCAACAATGGAATAGAAGGTTTTGCTGTTAGTGTAATATAAATGAGCATTACTGAAATGCCAGCTAGTCTAAACTGGAGTGTTGATGAATTGACCCATGTTTATAATGATTTAATGACAACGATTAATTAATTTCTACATCAGCCACAATGACGACTAATGTATCTGTTGCCCCTTGTTGGTTGTATTGTTTTAAAAATAGTTTTTATTTATCCAAAGACTCATTCCATAAGCCTAATGTATTTTGCGCTCACAATAAAATCTCACAATAGAATCTTCTGACAAATGTATTTATTTGAAGTCGCTTAGGATAAAAGTGACTGCTAGATGACCTAAAGTTAAATTTGAAAAGTAATCCAAAAAATATTAAATGTACTAATTAATGTAATTTCAAACTTGCCTGAACCATGCACTGCTCTTGCCATTCCTGTGGATGGCAGCAAATCCCCTATTCTCAAATCACAAGCGAAGAAGAAACCCGGATGTCATGTTAGGTTGGTGATCTTCCAACTGTACACAACATGTAAACTCTTGGGATGAATGTAGCAATGCAATTATCACATGTATCCTAAAAGAACGTGTGCATCCGGTCCTACATGACTCATTTTTAGAGACCATTTCTTTAAGATCTATCACCATGTCTGGAGCGCTGGCCAGGCTGCTGTTTTACCCCACCTTAGCCTACAATGTGGTCATGGAGAAGGTGTCCTCTAGGCAGTGGTTCACCCGAGTGGACCAGACCGTCATACTGGGAGCCCTGCCCTTTAAATCAATGACAAAAGAGGTAAACTATGCTGTATAATATATCTAAACACGTAGCAATGGACAGTTGAATGATATACATAAGTAGATGATCACATATAATATACTAATATAATGGTCTCTGATGAATGTCACTGGTTTCATTTCATCAGCCAGTATCTTTCATTTTAATCTCTGGTTTTATTTGTTTCTCTAGTTGGTCCAAAAAGAAAACGTCAGAGGGGTCATTACCATGAACGAAGAATACGAAACTAAATACTTCTGCAACTCTGCTGAGGTGAGTATATGAGGATTTAAATGCAATCCCATTCCAGTAAATCCAGTCCATGTAACGCAACGTCCTCTGCCCGTAGGAGTGGGGGGACGCAGGGGTGGAGCAGCTCAGGCTGAGCACCGTTGACCTGACGGGGGTACCCAGCCTGGAGAACCTGCACAGGGGCGTGGAGTTTGTCATGCGCCACAGAGAGGAGGGCAGCAGTGTGTACGTCCACTGTAAGGCCGGGCGCTGTCGCAGTGCCACGCTGGTCGCTGCCTATCTCATACGGGTCAGTCGCACACTCACTGCAGTAGCTCATGGTTTCACAACATCAAAAAGTCCTCCACTGCTACACTGAAGCGTTTGAGTTGACTTATGTGTTTAGCGTACCCCTTGGTTTTAGGTTTTTAAGTACGTCAAAGTGTTGGCGGCCTTTATTTGGTTAATGTTTGGTAGTTCTAGCTGCTGAATTATTCAGCTTCTTACTTAAACCTAACCATAAGATTAAAACCATAGGCACTATAATATATTATTATATGTAAGTGTATTACATTTAGGGCATTGAGCAGTCATTTTTATCCAAAGAGACTTACAATAAGTACAATTGTCAGAAGAAAGAGAAACAATATATCGCTGTCGGTACAGTAAGTATGTTCATAGAACCAGGTGCCAAGCACTAACAATAGTAAGATGGATGTTACACAATGCTTAGTACTATATATTTTTTTAAGTGCAAGGAAGTACAACATACAATAACAGAACATTATTACCCTATACACTGTACTCGTATCAATTATACCAGATGACGTATGTAGAACGACAGAAATTCGATGAGGAAGAAGACGATGGGTGTGTCGAATATACGTCGTCATCGTCTTGCCGCCAGTCCCCGTTCTGTGATCGGTTCCCTATCTCACGCGAAAATCGGATCCATGGAATCCGGGTTGCCCTAGCAGCGCAAAATGAAATTGCGCGCAAGGGCAGCATGGGTACACTCAGGCTAGTGTCGAACCCTATTGATAAGAGTTCTGTTGACGTCGTAACCCCACCAGCTCCACTACTGGACCCCCGAGGAGGCCCGCCACAGGCTGGTCACTCTCCGGCCCCACGTCCTGATCCACTCGGCCCAGCGGGCCGCGCTCGGGAGGTACCGCCAGCAGGTGTGTGAGGACTCCAGCTGAGAACGCCTCCAGGACTGGAGGAGATTCATATTTCCTAGTAGATATAATTGTACATTTTCATCAGCTTTTTTTTTTTTTTTACATTGTAAAATGTTCATAAAATGCGCACAAAACAATGTTTTATTTTTCATATGAGGCATTGGTGAAACTTGCCAATTCAGAAAATAAATATTTAATGAAGCTCTTCTGATTGTCTTTCTCATTATTGTGTACCCGTCAAACTTCTCTCAATGTATCATGATGTCCTTCAAACATATTGGGATTTACACATCATACAACAAACAACATATTTGTAACTCTTATGTACCTCAATTAAAGAGTAATTTGAGATGTTACTTTGGCCCTTACTTTTTTACCTTTGGTAAAACATTTGACCTATGTTTACCCTTTTAAGTTATGTCGTTATTCCACTTGTAAATGGATTTTCCCAAAACAACTCCATGCCATGCAAGTACATGTGTTTAGTTTCCTGATAAAGCACCAATTCTTTTTATTTATTTATTTTTTAATGGTGTGAACTATAAATCCTATGTTACCAGATTCTGTCATATAGACATTAAATAACATACAGCGTACAATAGATGGCGACAAAGAGCCACGAACAATCTAGTTGACGCTCTCACTGCGCAGACGCAGATCGCAGACAACATTATCCAACATGGCGGCGTCGTTGATGCGATGTGTCCGCGGAGGGCTGGGGAGAAGTCTAAACAGTGAGTATATCTTAGACACCTTTCATGTTCGGCAATTCACTTTATCCTCATGATATACACAGACGACACGGGGAACTACCAATACAGGGTCAGTGGTCCCGTGTTCACCGACCCAGTGTCTCCAGGATGACCTCTGAGCTAGCTAATGCTAACTCTTGCAAAAATCCTTTCTGGCGTTCAGATGTATGACATAACGGACGTGTGTAGTAATAGTAATATATACTATCTCCTCTTATCATGCTGAGTGATCTATTCCAGGTTCATGATATCAACCTTTTATTTTCCAGTCGCAAGCCGGAGTGCAGGTATCATCCAGCAGCAGGCGAGACTGGAGACGACTTCCACTGAAACAAAACGTATTTATACTTTTATATTACATTATTAAATTACACTTGTGGTATAGACCGATCATGTTCACGGTGGTAGTAGACATGCATCCTAGGTCAGAAACATGCACCAGATACACGGTTGATACTCGGGCTGTGAGTCTGACTGACTCTAAAGTTAGTTTCTTCTTGATTCCTCTATCCTCTTTACAGCCACAGTCCGGGCCAAGGATGCTGTCACTCACAACCAGCTTGCAGCGTTTGGAGAGTATGTGGCTGAGATGATGCCCAAATATGTTCAGCAGGTTGAGGTGAGTAAAACAATACTGAATTGTGAATTATGCACAGCCTACTACGAATCTCTGGCTGCTGTGCGTGTTTTAATGGGTTATCTGAGATCTCTAATAAGGAAGAATCCATGACTGACTCGTTCATATTCTTTTTTTAATCAGTGTCCGGCGGGGGTTTGTACAGGGAAGTCCACCAATTAACACATTGAGGCTCCCGTTGGGGTAGTGGGAAAGAACTTTCAAACAATTTTGGGCAATCTTCCAATAAAATGTCATTTAATTGAACGTGGTTTATATTGTCACGTGCCATCAATGACACATTTTCCATCCCTTTCCTGCCTCGTCGGTTGGCCGAAGAGTGTTATGACCGCAAGCTGCTTCTCCAATATGCAAATAAGAAACACACTAACGGTGTAGCCATTTACAAAGACCCCTCCTTGGATGCGGATGTAGGGCTCTATCGTGGATGTACGGCGTCGCCGTGAATGTAGGCTCTACCGGTGATGTAGGGCTCTGTGGTGGATGTAGGGTCTGCCGTTGAATGGATCTAGGGTCTACCATGGATGCAGATGGCAATTATTTTTTATTGTCTCAGGTTGTACCGCCTAGTGTCATACAGTCTCTCCCCTGAGCTAGCTGCAACAGCCTGAACTGTGTAATCTAAGATGTAAACAAACAACAAGTACCCCACATCACCTCCGCGGATCTAACATTAGTTCGGCATTACATTGATTAATTTGCACGGAAGATTTATTTAATTTTACGTGTATTCTCCGTGTGAATCAATGCAGCGAACCGTGACGTCCGTACCGATTCGGTTCAATACGAATACATGTTATGTATCGTTAGAGTTTCCTGATACATCCAAGGAAGTCCCTGTGGGAACGCCAAGTTCTCTCCCTCGTCAGTCTGCTGTTAGTCTGCTGGTAGCAGCTCGGCTGCAGAATGCCAGGGGGGGTTGGAGTCTTCTCAAAATACTCGTCCTTCCGCCAACTCACGACTTAGCAAACGGATGCGAAACCAGTTATTTGGTCAAACTGTATCAAAAATGATTATATTGATTTATTTTTGTTACAGCAAGTGATTTAAAAACTTTTTCCAACTACACCAACTGGAGCCTCAATGTGTTAGATTGGTGGACTGCCCCTTACATTTTGAGTCAAATAACGTGGATTCACATATATAATAAAACATATTGCGCAAATGTTTCGTCCTCCAAGGTCATAACGGGGAAGAGATGCATCTTGCTAAAGTGTGTGTGTTTGTGTTCCAGGTGACGTGCTACAACGAGCTGGAGGTGATGATCCACTCTGACGGCGTGGTTCCCATGCTGACCTTCCTCCGGGACCACACCAACGCCCAGTTCCGAAGCATGATCGACCTCACCGCCGTGGACATCCCCTCGCGGGAGAACCGCTTTGAGGTGAGGCTCAGGGCACCAGACACACACTCGGGTCTGACGGAGCCGCACGCACACACATAGTTCTTCTAGGGCTGGGAGATAAATCGAATTTTGATCGCGATTTCCATTTTAGCGTCAAACATAATCGAGTTTGTCGATTTTGTTTTTACTTTATTTATTACTTTATTTTTTTTATGTTTTATAGAAAGGGCAGAACAGCTGGATACATATCTGTGTATCATTTTAGATTGGAACTTTTTCTTTTTGACCATCTTTGACCAGTTCTCAGTTACAAAAAAAAAAAAATAATAATCGTGATTTCAATATTGACCAAAATAATCGTGATTATGATCTTTCCCATAATCGAGCAGCCCAAAGTTCTTCTACATACCATTGTTCACACGTTGGATGTTCAAACGTGAACTACAGACAGATAAATTCTCCTTCATTTATGGAATATGGAAGAGAGGGCCTTGCATGAACCAGGCCTTACAACGCATTATCTACTTTCTTTTTATTAGGATTAAATGGCACTAAAGGGCTCCCTCCCTTTTATTTATTTGCCAATGAGAACTGTTGCATTCAGACACCTGTGATTAACAGGCAAAAAGATTTCAGTTAACCAAGCAGGGAAGAGATGTCCTGATTGGTCAGAAAGGTGCCGGGAGCGGTCTAAAATCCCAATAGTCTCATACAGAGACTAACAGATATTGGAACAGATCATTTCACTTCATAATAGCTGACACTAAATATATAGCTTTTACATCTTTCCTACAGCACCGTTAATGTGTGTTAAAATAAAATACAGCAACTTAGGTTGGTGGTGTGATTTCCATTCGTGCTTTTTCTTAAGCTTTTGTTTCTTCCTGTGCGACGGCTCACAGATTGTGTACAACCTGCTGTCCCTGCGCTACAACTCCCGCATCCGCCTGAAGACGTACACAGACGAGCTGACCCCCGTGGACTCGGCAGTCAGCGTGCACCAGGCCGCCAACTGGTACGAGAGGGAGGTGAGCTTCCATCGGCACGCGGGCATCGCCCTGTCTCTCACAACTGTGTCTCGAACGCCAATATCAGTGTTCCCAGGACTCATTAACATGCAAACCGTCGTACTCTGACTCGCTCTGGCACTGCAGGCCCAGTGAAAAACAATGTATAAATCTCAAGTCTACGTTACACATTGTCCGTTGCTAGTGGTATTTTTTCTTAATCACATTTGATATGAGGACCTTTCTGAATGATTGGTTAGAAAAGGCCAAAAGCACCTTGAATAACGGTTTTAATGGGTTGGGAGTTTAATTTGTACCGTTAGTTTTAAACAAAATGCTTCCACCTGTTGGTAATCAATAGGAATTACAACAACACTTGCAAAGCCTGAGGCATGTTAAGTGTGTCTTGGCTTTCAATCTGATTTTCCTCCAGAATAATGGACTTGAGTATCTCCTCAACAGCCTGATATATTGGCATCATCTCTACAAGACTTCACCAGCGAGGAGAGGACTCGTGTATAAAGCCTTGTGTTTGTGCTTCCAGGTCTGGGACATGTATGGCGTGTTCTTCGCCAACCATCCCGACCTGAGACGTATTCTGACGGACTACGGTTTCGAGGGTCACCCCTTCAGAAAGGACTTCCCCTTGTCTGGATATGTTGAGGTGAGTCCCGCTTGCTTTCATGTTAAAAGGGTTTAGTCCCAGGCTATCGATGGGTCGATGTAAACAAGTAATGGGACAACCATACTACTCCAAACAATCACACACTGAGGTGGGATTTTATTTTATGAAATTAGGAATAATGTTAACATAATTTGAAAGATAGATCGCTAAAATATATATCTCTATCTAGAGATAGATGGATAGTTCTGTCTGTCTCACTCTTTCTTTCCTGATAAAGCTCTCTCTCGCTCTCACCCGCTCTGCATAAAACTCGCTCTCTTGATGAAGCTTTCTCGCTCTCACTCTCGATAAAGCTCTCGCTCTCGATAAAGCTCTCGCTCGCTCTCTCGATAAAGCTCTCGCTCTCTCTCTCGATAAAGCTCTCGCTCTCTCTCGATAAAGCTCTCGCTCTCTCTCGATAAAGCTCTCGCTCTCTCGATAAAGCTCTCTCGATAAAGCTCTCGCTCTCTCTCGATAAAGCTCTCTTGCTCTCGTTCTCTCGATATAGCTCTCCGCTCTCTCTCTCGCTCTCGCGCTCTCTCTCTCTCTCTCTCTCGATGAAGCTCTCTCTCTCTCGATGAAGCTCTCTCTCTCTCTTGATGAAGCTCTCTCTCTCGATGAAGCTCTCTCTCTCGATGAAGCTCTTTCTCTCTCTCGATGAAGCTCTTTCTCTCTCTCTCTCTCTCTCTCTCGATGAAGCTCTCTCTCTCTCTTGATGAAGCTCTCTCTCTCGATGAAGCTCTCTCTCTCGATGAAGCTCTTTCTCTCTCTCGATGAAGCTCTTTCTCTCTCTCTCTCTCTCTCTCGATGAAGCTCTCTCTCTCTCTTGATGAAGCTCTCTCTCTCGATGAAGCTCTCTCTCTCGATGAAGCTCTTTCTCTCTCTCGATGAAGCTCTTTCTCTCTCTCTCTCTCTCTCTCGATGAAGCTCTCGCTCTCTCTCTCGATGAAGCTCTCTCTCTCGATGAAGCTCTCTCTCTCTCTCTCTCTCTCTCTCTCTCTCGATGAAGCTCTCTTTTAATAAAGCTCTAGTAAAAGTCCTCCCACCATCTAGTTTAAAAGCAGGTAAACACACAGCAGTACCATGACCTCCTCCGACCGCTTGCGTCCGCAGGTGCGCTACGACGACGAGGTGAAGCGAGTGGTGGCCGAGCCCGTGGAGCTGACGCAGGAGTTCCGCAAGTTCGACCTCAACACCCCCTGGGAGGTGTTCCCCGCTCACCGGGAGGCCAAGGCAGCCCCACAGCTAGAGGCCCCCGATGAGAAGAAGTAACCGGCCCGGGCGCGGTGACGCTGCAGCAAACGACTCTAGCGCCCCCGTGTGTTCTGTATGTGTAACTCCACCCTTCTGGAAAAGCCTATGGAAATATTTATGTAAATAAATGGACTAGTAACACAGTGCTAGTGTCTGCTGGTGGTTATTTTTGTTTGTCGTGTGCTACAAAGTTATTATCTGATGACTTCAGACCCTACATTCTGTGTTAATTTCAATGGAATAAGCAGAGTCAAGCCCCCTTCTATCTTGATGCAGCTAAACCCTGACACTGGAAAAGCCGACCATTACTTAATAGAATTTAGAACTGATAAAAGTCAGGAAATATTAAGAAAACAAATAAGCAGGAAGCCTGTATTTAAATATTTCTTCCATTTTATTTTGGCAAGTTTTTGAAGCTTTTGTTTACAGATGAAGTATTCAAAATATTCCACACAATTTACAGTTACAACAATAAGTACTTTTATAATTGTGTCTGATCAAGCCAACCATTGTAGTTTTTTTTATTTTTTATAAAAGATTGCTGGTTTGTCACTATACATTGTTTTTTCCTTGCACCAAATCAAAATAACAGCTGCAGATTCTGAATAGTTTGTGTGCAAGTCCACACAGCTCCGATTGACATCAAGATTGACATTTTTTATTGGAGAATAAGAAGCATACATCCAACACATTGTACAGAACCTCCGTTGCGTTAGAACATCGTTACAAGTAATGGATCGGGACTGTCAAGCTGTGGAAATGTATTTTTCGTTTTTTTTTATTTCAGAGGATTTCCTACGGCATGCATGCATAAACACAAGCTCCCATTTGAGGTTGTCAAAAGAATTATCACAATTTCATCTCCCACAAGTTCATCTCCGTTTCCTTTTCCTCACCATTGTAGCGGTCAACCTATTCCCTGGGTGGAAGTTGAGAGAGAAAGTTATATTGGTTTAGTTCGGCCCCATTTAGCAGAACCGAAGCATTCACATTAAACATCTGTCCCGCTGTTTCACCAGGTGTGCACGTTACAGATAACGACGGGGAACACAAAGCCACTGACGCTTCACTGTCACAGACGCGCATTAGCGCCGCAGCGCGCTTCCATTCCGTTTAGCGGTGAGGGAGAGAAATGGAGGTCTGCTGTTGCTGAGTGTGTGAGTGTGAACTGTGAATCCAGGGGGCTGGTGCCTTGTTACGAGCTCTCCCCGGACAACTGTGGCCTCATTGCCATGGTACATTACACCAAATAAGTCTCGGACGCTCTATAGTAATTCAACTGTCTTGCTTGTAAGAAGTGTACCAGCCTGGATCTGGCGTCTAAGCTCTGATGATCTCATGTGGCATGGCATTGCTTCAAAGAAAATGGAATATTATACCCTAACGTGGTATTAATTCAAATGGCTCCTATCGAGCGGAAAGAGGTGAATTAATTAAGTCGGAGTTGATTACAAAATGAGCAACGTCGTGTGTCTCGCGGCAGTCTGAAATCGAACAGACATGGTTATTGGCGTGAGATGAGCAATTATTTTTTTCTCCACAGTGTTCAGTATCCGAAGACATAAAGTTATTTTTCTTGCTCGAATTGGGCGATAAATTATGGCCATGTCGCCTCGGGGTAATATATTAAGCATGTGCTAAAAGACATTGGAAGCAGAATGGATATTGTCTACAGTTCGACACATTCTTTATTTCCCTCTCTCTCTGTGACCAATTCTCTTGAGTGAAATATAAAATGAAATACGGCTTTTCACACAAAACTGTCCACATGATTTTCACACACTTTGTAAACCATCAAAAATACAAGGGCAACAATTTTTTATACATTTTTCCTCAGTCCGTTTTTATCCTAAAGAACGGGAGAAGAAGCATTCAACATCACTGCCAGTCATTCATGGATCCATGTGGTTCTTCAAAACCATGAAGGAAAATCCTGGGGATGCAGTCAGCTCTACATTGAAGACAGGTGGTTCCCCTGACGGTACAGCAGGTCTGCCGCAAAGCAAAATATATCTACACACCAGCTCCTGCCTTAGACTCCCTCCATCCACCTTAGCGTCCAACCCACGAACCCCACCACTCCTGAGACCTCGTCCTCACTCCACAGCCTACTCCATCTCGTACAAGTCCCTGGCATCCACCTGCGGCCCTCTCCTGTCTCCCAAACTCCTGGGCAGCTAGGGTTTCCTCTCCCCGGCCTTTGATTGGCTGCTGACGGTTGTGGGGGTGGGGACGTCGGGGTAAACTAGGAAGCCGGTGAAGGTGATGTACTTGGCGTGGTTACTGTACGCCCCGAAGCCGTCCTTCTGGTGGGAGTACAGCCACACGGTGTCCCCGGGCTTCAGGGCCAGCATCAGGCTCTGGCTCTGCAGGGCCTTCTCCCCCTGGCTGTCGTCGTAGATCATCGCCTGGACCTCCAGCTGGTTCTTCATCAGCTTCACCGACAGCGTCTTGTGGGGCAGCTTGCCCACGTTGAAGGAGAAGTAGTAGGCTCCGGCCACGCGGCAGGTGAACACGCCCAGCGTCAGGTTGAAGTCCTCGCCGATGTTGACGAAGGCCGCGTCGAAGGTGACCGGTTGGTGCTGCGGCAGGCCCCGCTGGTCCACTCCCATGATGCTCTGGGTGCGGCCCACCGAGAAGGCGGAGCGCTGGTCGTCCTCTTCCTCATCCTCCTCCTCCTCCTCCACATCCTCCTCTTCGTCCGCCTCCTCTTTGACGTGCTCCTCCTCCTCCACCTGCTGCCTCTTCTGGTCGGTCAGTCCCAACGCGTCGCGCTCGGCGGCAGCTTTGTCTTTGGAGGGCGTGGTGTGTTCCTGCAGCGGTGCCTGCTGGGAGTTGTAGGCGCTGTGCTGGCGGCGCTGCTGGGACTGGTAGTCGTAGGTGTCCGGGTAGACCAGGTAGCCGCTGAAGGTGGTGTAGTGTCCGGTGTTACTGTAGAGCGCGTAGCGGGGGTCGCCGTGGAGACGGAGCCATATGGTGTCGCCGAAGTCCAGCGCCAGCATGACACTCTGGCTCTGCACCTGAGCGGGAATAATGTAGACTTTAGAGACGTCACAATAGACCGGGAGCCTCCTCATATGCAAGCAATACCGTCCCCATGCATAACCCATGAGTCATCACTGCCTCGCAGCACTGCCCTCTATATGTAGACACTCATCCACGCTTTCATTTCATCCAGGCTTGACTACTGCAATGGTCTTCTCTACGGCACCACCAACAAAGTCCTCAAAAAACTTCAATATGTCCAGAACTCAGCTGCACGCCTCCTCACTGGTACCCGCTCCAGAGAACACATCACACCTGTCCTCCGTGAACTCCATTGGCTTCCAATTAAACACAGAATCAACTACAAAATCTTACTCATCACCTACAAGGCCCCCAACAGCCTAGCCCCCCCCTACCTTGCCGACCTCCTCCATCACCACGCCCCCTCCCGATTCCTTAGGTCCAATTCTGCCAACCTGCTACAAGTTCCACGGACTGAGCGACGGACTTGGGGTGATCAGGCCTTCTCAGTTGCTGCCCCCACCCTTTGGAATTCACTCCCCTCCCACATCAAAGTCTCTCCAACCCTCTCTTCTTTCAAATCTGCCCTCAAAACATACCTTTTCACAATAGCCTTCCCCACCTAACTCCCACCTTATTCTTCATGTTTAACCTCTGTTTTTCTTTTTTGTTCCTAGTCTGTCTTATATAGTTTTGATAGGCCAATATGTAAAAGAGAGTTAGAGTACCATATTAAGCGCTATATAAATTTCATTTATTATTATTATTATTATTATTATGTAATTCCCATCTAATCATTTCTCTCATCGCAAAAACCCACACATTCTCCTTCGACCGTGACGGCGGACATACTGCGATGAAACATCCAATTAGGATGTCTCTTGGCGGGGGCCCACTATGGCTTTAGCGTTTAGTCCTTATTTGGCGTGGAAATATTGTAGCTATGATATCCAATCATCTAAAAATTAAATAAACCCTGTTTATATGATTACTATTCAATTGAAAAGGAGATTCTAAACATTCTCCTTGGATAGTATTGCTACTGTAGCCATGAAGTCTGATACCGAGGCCAATCGACTGACTTTGACTTGGTGTGTAGATTCCTTTAACTGCCCGGCAGCCTTGCAGACATGTCCACTTCACCCTTCAGTGTACTGCAATTTAACTAATGCCGCTTTTCCACCGCACATGTAGCTCGACTCGACTCGACTCGACACGACTCGACACGACTCGACACGGTAGCAGCACGGGTCGTTTTCCACCGCAAATAGTACCTCCTGGACGTGGGCAGGGTCGGCTGCGCGAAAGGGCCGTGACGTATTTTTGTACGCGACGCAAACAACACCTACGCAACCCACACATGGACAGAACCCACATCACAACAATGGAGGACATCGATAACATTACTATTATTAGCTGGCATGTTGAAGAAGTTGAAGAAGTGGAATATGTTGGCTGCGGCGCTGCTATGGCTGTTACCAGCATGGTTGCCATGTCGCTCTTGTGACTTCGTCACGTTCTCTGGCCAATCAGTGGCCGGCCGTCTGCCGACGTCACCTTTTAGCATCGGCTCAGCCACTTGGAACCTAGAGCGAGGTGGAACTAGAAAAAGCAGCCACTTCAGGTACCAGATACCATGTTTTCGCGGTGGAAACGCAAAAAATGCGAGCTGAGTCGAGTCGAGTCGAGTCGTGTCGAGCTGGTACCATGCAGTGGAAAAGCGGCATAAGTCTCTCCTGCTTTGGCTGACTTCGGCTATGGCCAATCCTAAACTCTCCCCGATGGTCACTCCCCCTCACCTTTGTTTCCTTTGTATTAACTACCTCACGGTCTTTAACAAGATTTAATCAAATATTTTGCTTTCCAAAATGTCCTAAAAATGAGTTATTCGTCATCATTATTTCAGCTCGCTATCCATAGTGGGGTACTTTTCAGACCATATCACAACACGGTCAGCACCCCCGGTTTGTTACCTTGCGCTCCTCCCCAGAGTTCTCCTCGTAGACGATGGCCTGCACCTCATTGCGGTTCTTCATCAGCATGACGGAGAGGTCCTTGTGGGGGAACTTGCCCACGGTGAAGGAGAAGAAGTACGCCCCGGGGATGCGGCAGCGGAACAGGCCGGCCTTCGCCTCGAAGTCGCCGCCGATGTTGACGTAGACGGCGTCGAAGGTCACCGTCATCTTCGGCCCGCCCTCCATGCTGTTGGTGCGCGCCACGGAGAAGGCCGACCGCAGCGCCACGTCCTGGTTGAGCCGGGCGAAGCCGCGGGCGCCCCCTGCCCAGCCCAGGGCCAGCAGCACCGGCAGCATCAGAGCGGCAGGAAGGAGCATCCTACCTGTGAGAGGAGAGCCTCGGGTTAGGACAGCCCTTCATAGAAACAGTTAGAGCCTTTCAACTATTACCTTTCATTCAACAGGCATGTATTCTATTAGAGCCTTTCATTCCTCAGGCATGTATTCTATTAGAGCCTTTCATTCCTCAGGCATGTATTCTATTAGAGCCTTTCATTCAACAGGCATGTATTCTATTAGAGCCTTTCATTCAACAGGCATGTATTCTATGAGAGCCTTTCATTCAACAGGCATGTATTCTATTAGAGCCTTTCATTCAACAGGCATGTTTTCTATTAGAGCCTTTCATTCAACAGGCATGTATTCTATGAGAGCCTTTCATTCAACAGGCATATATTCTATTAGAGCCTTTCATTCCTCAGGCATGTATTCTGTTAGAGCCTTTCATTCAACAGGCATATATTCTATTAGAGCCTTTCATTCAACAGCCATCGATTGTGCAGTATTATATTAGAGCCTTTCATACAAAAGGTATCGATTCTATTCCATTAAATTAGAGCCTTTCAATCAACAGACATCAATTCTATTCTAATAGAGCCTTTCATTCAACAGGCAAGTATTATGTTAGAGCCTTTAATTCCAAAGGCATCTATTCTGTTATTTTCTCGTAGAGCCTTTCATGTAGCAGCCATCTATTGTATTGTAGGAAAGCTTTTCATTCACTAGACATTTATTCTAATAAATTCTGGAGAGGGTTTCATTGAGATCTGCAAAGACGAAGGCACTCAACCAATGATCATCCATACTTTAATGAGAAAAATGGACAGACAGCGAGGGGATGACATCAGTCGAAAACGTTGAATGACGGTTTCCAGTACAAAGCCTATTGTTGCAATGTTGTCTCCATTACATCGAATACACATAATTAATTATTTTTATCTTCTATTATGTCTATCTAATATATATATATATTAGTGCTGCCAAGCGATTAAAATATTTAATCGCGATTAATCACATTAATGTCATTTTAATGCTCTTATCAGCATGGCGAAGTGCATCGGCTTGCCTTGTGCAAATGTTTTTTTATTGATAACAACATTGGCATATACTGATCAAAACAGGAAGATACAAAAAAAAAAGCCTGTAGTGCAATTAAACGATGGACATACAAACATACTGCCTTGAACATAGCAGTCAGGCTACTGCTTCTTTGTTTTGAGCCAAAGAAAAAAATAAATAATAATAATATTATTTAGAGAGCAGTAACCTCTCTGAATAAACCAGGCTTGCTCGAGCCAAGAACGGAACTAAACATGTGGAATTCATTTTGCTCCCCCATTCGGTTCATATTGATTGAGCACAGCTTCCACATTGATACTTATTACTACCAACAGTGCTCGCCCCCGGGGGACTGCTGGGATTCCTTCCAATACATTAGGACTCTGTTCTCTAGGTCACATGTCCTACTCCGGCCTCTACCCCTGCCCATACATTAGGACTCTCTGTCATACTGTATGTCCTTTCATTCTGTCTCTCAGGCATGTGGCTCAGGAGATAGAGCGAGTCGTCTGGTGGTAACCAAACTGAAGGCTGCATGTTCGATCCCCGAGTGGTGAGGCGTCCCTGAGCAGGACACCTCACCCTGACCTCTCCAGACGAGCCGGCTGTCGCCTCCGCCGTCGATGTGTGGATGTGTGCATGAATGGGTGAATGTTAGGCGGTATTGTAAAATGTTTTGCGTGGCCACTGGTTAGAAAAGTGCTGTATAAATGCAGCCCATCTATCACTGCTCCTCCGTCAGGACTTTGTCCTCTTGTCATATTTCCTACCAGTGGGCCAAACAAACCCTTCTCTTTTGCCCTTGAAACACGGACCACAACTAGTTAAAGTTTATGTGTTTGGAGATAAGTTTGTGTGTGTGTGTGTGTGTGTGTGTGTGTGTGTGTGCGCGCGCGTGCGTGCGTGCGTGTGTGCTGATGTATCTGTTTGTATGGACGGCTGCGTGTGCACGTCCATAGTGTGTGTGAGTCAATTAAACGCACCCCTGTAATGTAACCGCCGCGCCCCGCTAGTATACCTGCTGCCCCACTATTTTTTTAAACCATCCTGGCAGACTGCTCTCAGCAGAGGAGCGAGGTATTAATAGGTATTTTATTATCCGGGAGACGTCCCGTGTTGTCTGCTCGTCCCGCTTTAATGAACCAACAAGAGGCTGAGGAGGACGAGGCGGAGCTATCGGCCGCTCACACCACAGACGGCGGCGCTAATGGCTACAACGATCCACCGAGCGGTGCGGGCCCCTGAGGAGTGCTCACTGAGGGTCCTAGCGAGCCCAGGGGAAAGCAGGTCAGAACGGGGAGGCTTGGCCCACAACCACTGCGCACTGCGCCAATGTTGAAGGAACAAGGGGATTACATCAATGTGGTCAAGGAGAGATTCCGGGTTGTTTTTTTGTCCACGTTTGTTGTCGTTGAGAATACACTAACGTGTGTCACCCTGGTGAAGTGATGATTGATATTTGGCAAGTAATAGGGTCGGGAGGCGGGAGCACATGTTGTATGTTGGTGTTACTCACTCGTGATGCCAGCATAGTGTTTCACAGTGCACAATGATGGGAAATGCTATTATGGTTTTAGATTTTTGTATAAATCTTTAATGTTTAAGATTTGTTGTTGCATGGTGTTCTAATTTTTACTCCCCATTGGAGCTCCCCATTTTCAATCTATAACCAACCCAGTCTCACGGAATTACGTGACACTGTCACGTCATCTAATCTATTCATTCGGACACGTCATTTTAATTTTCTCGTGCCAAAAGGCACACATTTCTAACAATATGCCAGCTTTTGGTCACCCGTTTCTACTTTCGCCTTTGATTGTGAGAAATTGTGACAATTCACGGATATATTTAATGCAGGTGTGCTGCTCTGTAGGCAAACCGCGACGGAAAAAGGGTAGCGTCATCTCTTCTTTTTAGAATTGAGTTTGAAATTTGTGCTTTTCGCACGAAAAAAATTGAAATTACGTGTCCCAGATCACGAATGAATAGATTAAATGACGTGACGTGACAGTGTCACGTATTTCCGTGAGACTGGGTTGCAATAACTCCCCCTCCCCCCCTCCACGGAATACACATGGCCAATCTCAAAGATTTCCTTTGAAAGGAAATCTTTCAAAGGAAGCCGAAACAGGCGAAACCGTTACGGTTTCGATCTATCCGGTTTCGCAGTATCTCCGTAAAGACGAAGCCAAGTGAAACCGGGTAGATCTGTAGAAACGCTGTAGTACACATTCCAGGCCCATAAGGGGCGCTGCTTCTGGTACAGAAATCCTTGTTGTTGTGAGTTCTGAGACTCCGCGGGCTTAACAGTCATTGGCTAGAGGGTCGAGGGGTGGGGCGATGACGTCATGGTTTACGGTTTCAGTCGGTTTCAGGCGTCCAAAACGAACCCGGGTAGATTTGAAACCACCTCCGAGGGTGGTTTCAGAAGTTTGCGGTTTCGGTCAGCGGATTCGCCGGCTTCGTGTGGACGGAAGGCCGAACCGTACAAGACCTTTGCGGTTTCGCCATGAAATCGGCTTCGTGTGGACGGGGCCTCAAAACGTGTTGCCACCGATACTGTGTTCATAACATTCTCAAATTCAAGGGCTTTCATCAGTGGGCCATATGCACAGTCGTTATCGGGGTGCCTAATCATGCGATAGATAGTTAATTAACATACATTAATTGATATGAAAGTTTTATATAGCGTTTAGTTTTTTTAGATTGTGAAAATATGATATAATTTATGCGGTGTGTCAAAACGATATGCGAGTATTTTTGGTTGGAGATTTATGTTACCAACAACACGAGGGAAGGCAAGGTAATAAAACAAAAGTGGTTGCTAATTTTGTATCATCATTTTGTAGTCTGTATGTCTCAGTCACAGTGGTGTACCGACAGAAACAGTGTATGGGGTGACGCAATATTTATTAAGATGTTTTGTTATTGTAACAAAGAAATTTGTAAGAATAAAGACCCCCTGGCAATTATCAGAAGCTTTACCGTTTAACGACAATCCAGGAGACCTAGTCTTGCTCCCTGAATCAATACAACCTAATGCACTGCAGCACACCAATTACTTCTCCATTTCAACTGCACCTTTGAGCTCTAGTCATGCTTCCCGCCTAGCACATCAATAATGCACTTAAAAAAGGCTAAATCTAGAATTCAGATCAACAAAAGGACCAATCTTTGTATCCGATTAGGTTAAAACTCGGCAGAGCTTGCAGTGTTTCAGCGTTAACTCTTCACCGGTGGGTTTCAGAGGAAAGAAAACGGTTTCTAATGCCTTCAGTTTCCCCCTTTATGGCGCTAATCACGCACAGCGCTTCCTTTCACCAGGCTTCACAACACTGTTGGGTCATGGCTGCCTAGAGCTGCTATTAAATTATTTCTTTCTCCATGGGTGCCTGATGTAATTGCATGGAACACGTTGTACCTGATTTACATAAAGGTCAGTGTGTCTGCGGTGTGTTTCTCCGACGTGGTAAATTTGGGGTCCACATTGGGGTTCTTGGCGACCACTGCTCAATCGACCGCTCACAATGGAGGCTAATTACAGTAGTGTTTAATGTAATTAAGGCACTGCAATAACAACCAATCATTAGGATCCCAAAGAGCTTACCAGGGTGTTTAATGGAGGAGCAAT